>NC_091344.1:1897313-1924527 GCF_038502225.1 Cherax quadricarinatus
GTCACAAGCCTACTGGAGTTTTATGACAAGATAACGAAAGTAAGACATGAGAGAGGTGGGTAGACTGCCTTTTCTTTGACTGCAAAAAGGCCGTCTACATAGTTCTTCACAAGAGATTAGTTAAAAAGTTATAGGATCAGGCACACATTGCAGGAAAGGCACTGCAACGGATCAGAGAATACTTGGCAGGGCGGCAACAACGAGTCGTGATATGCAACGAGGTGTCAGAGTGGGTGCCTGTGACAAGCGGGGTTCCACATGTGTCAGTCCTAGGACCAGTGCTGTTTATGGTATATGTAAATGACATGATGGAGGGGATAGACCCAGATGTATCTCTGCGTGCAGACGATGTGAAGTTAACGAGAAAAATTAAATCAAATGAGGATAAAGCAGGACTACAAAGAGACCTCGACAGGCTGCAAGCCTTGTCCAGCCACTAGCTCCTCTATTTTAACCCCGCCAAATGCAAAGTCATGAAGATCGGGGAAGGGCAAATAAAACCACAGATAGAGTATAGGCTAGGAGGCCAAAGACTGCAAACCTCACTCAAGGAAAAGGATCTTGGGGTGAGTATAATAATGAGCTCATCTCCTGAGGCGCACATCAACCAGATAACTGCTGCAGCATATGGGCACTTGGCAAACCCAAGAATAGCGTTCCGATACCTCAGTAAGGAATTGTTCAAGACTCTGCACACTGTGTATGTCAGGACAATGCTGGAGTATGCAGCACTAGTTTGAACTCACACCTTGTCATGCACGTCAAGAAATTAGAGAAAGGGCAAAGGTTTGCAACAAGACTAGTCCCAAAGCTAAGGGAAATGTTCTATGGAGAAAGGTTAAGGGAAGTCGGCCTCACGACACGGGAGGCCAGGAGGGTTAGGGGAGACATGATAGCGACATATAAAATACAGCGAGGAATTGACAAGGTTAACAGAGACAGGATGTTCTAGAGATGGGACACAGAAACAAGGGGTGACAATTGGAAGTTGAAGACTCAAATGAGTCAAAGGGATGTTAGGAAGTATTTCTTCAGTCATAGAGTTGTCAAGAAGTGGAATAGTCTGGAAAATGACGTAGTGGAGTCAGGAACCATACATCTCTCTCTAGGCCCTCTCTCTCCCTGCTCATGGAGCAGGGAGAGAGAGGACCTACAAGTGATCAATGAAAAAGTGGGGCCAGGAGCTATGAACCGACCCCTGCAACCACAAATAGCCGAGTACAAATAGATGATTACACACAATATTTTCAGTGGAGACAGAAAGGACTCCAGTAAACCGGTATGACAGGGTACACCAGCAAGTGTTGGACACACTACTCAACCAAGGAGGTGAAGAGGCTCCAAAGTGAACTAGATACCTCAAAGGCGCTGGAACCGAGCAACATCTCTCTATGGGCCCTGAGAGAGGGAGCAGAGGCACTGTGTGTAGCACTAACAACAATCTTCAACACATCTATCGCAACAAAACAACTACCTGAGGTGTGGAAGACAGTAAATGTAGTCCCAATCTTTAAGAAATGAAACAGGTAGCATTAAATTACAGAATAGTGTCACTGACATGAAGAGTATGCAAAATCAAGAAGAAATATCAGAAGTATGGTGGAGCACCTAGAAAGGAATGAGCTTATACACCATGACCAGCACAGTTTCAGGAAGGAAAATCCTGTGTCACAGACCTGCTGGAGTTTTATGACAAGGTGACAGAAGTAAGGCAGAAGAGAGAGGTGAGCAGACTGTATTTTCTTGGAGTGTAAAAAGGTTTTTGACATGGTTCCGCACAAGAGATTAATGCAAAAGCTAAAGGAGCAAGCAGGAACAACATGAAAGGCACTGCAATGGATCAGAGAATACGTGAGAGGAAGGAAACAACGATTGATTGTACGTTACTAGGTGTCAAAGTGGGCGCCTGTGACTAGCGGGATTCCACATAGGTCAGTCCTAGGGCCGGTGCTGTTTCTGTTATATGTGAATAACATGACGGAAGGGATAGATTCAGAAGTGTCCCTGTTTGGAGACGACGTTAAGCTAATTTGGAGAATTCAAGTGGATGATGATCAGGTAGGACTAGAAATGGATTTGGACAGGCTGCAAGCCTGGTCCAACAACTGGCTTCTGGAGTTTAACCCCACCAAGTGCAAAGTCATGAGATTGATGGAGACCAAAGAAGATCGCAGAGTACAGGTTAGGGGGCCAAAGACTAAACCTCACTAAAGGAAAAAGACCTTGGGGGTAAGTATAGTACCGAACAAAGGTGCTGAGGTACACTTCAGCTAAATAACTGCTGCAGCATATGGGCGCCTAGCAAACCTAAGAACAGAGTTCCGACATCTCAGTAAGGAATCGTTCAAGACACTGTACACCGTGTACGTCAGGCCCATACTGGAGTATGCAGCACCTGTTTGGAACCCGCACTTGACCAAGCACGTCAAGAAATTAGAGAAAGTGCAAAGGTTTGCGACAAGGTTAGTTCCAGAGCTAAGGGGAATGATAAGGGAAATCGGCCTGACGACACTGGAGGACAGGAGGGTCAGGGGAGACATGATAACGACATATAAAATACTGCGCGGAATAGACAAGGTGGACAAAGACAGGATGTTCCAGGGAGGGGACACAGAAACAAGAGGTCACAATTGGACGTTGAAGACCCAGATGTCAAAGGGATGTTAGGAAGTATTTCTTCAGTCATAGAGCTGTCAGGTAGTGGAATAGCCTAGAAAGTGACGTAGTGGAGGCGGGAACCATACATGGTTTTAAGACGAGGTTTGATAAAGCTCATGGAGCAGGAAGAGAGAGAACCCAGTAGCAACCAGTGAAGAGGCGGGGCCTGGAGCTAGAACTCGATCCCTGCAACCACAAATAGGTGAGTACAAATAGGTGAGTACACACACACACACACACACACACACACACCCCGTGTATTTAATAAATTTAAAGCCTATTAACAACGCAATGATCATTAACGCTGTATAGCGCCCTTCATCTCTCAAGAATACTTCTTCTATATAAGGGATTAAAATTTGTCAGACACCGTAACATCTTGGGATACTGATGCTGGGAATACTTCAAAGCTTGCCTAACCTATAGGCATGATCTCCTTTCTCTAGTTTTTTGTCCATTTGTGACTTCCCCTACACTGCTCCACCTCATCTGTCTATACTATATAAACCCCATCTCCTCCAGTATACTGTACTGTTATCAAGACTGATGGACTGAACACAACGACTCCAAGCCGAGAGACTGATTACCTCAAATTCCTGCTCACCTTATAACGTTTAATTGCATTAGACTGAAGAAGCCTCTGGCTGGCGATGCTTCAGAATAAACGCTGCAGAAATAAAGTCCCAATCAAAAGCTAACGACGTGTCGGTAATATCTTCAGTAAGAGCGACTTAGTTAAGTCGGAGACATGTTAGGGTTCTGGGTAAGGAAGACGAAGTAGATTTACTAAGGAGCAGGAAGACTGATAAAGTGTAGGGAAAGAGTAGATCAAGTGTTTACACTGAAACATATGAGTGAATAGTACTTAGATAAGGGTAAAATAAAACTGTTGCAGTTAAGGATTTCGAAAAGTTAAATGAGAGGGTGGATGGGGAAGCTATGTGGCAGACGTTGCAAATGTATATAGACTAGAGGATAAATTACTAAAAGCCCTGAAGAGTTTCATGCAAAGAGTAAAGCTTTGGTTAGGGTATGTAGGAAGGGAATGGACTATTTCCAGTTGAAAGCAGGATTTAGACAGGGATGCGTGATGTCACCATGGTTGATGTCACCATGGTTGATGTCACCATGGTTGATGTCACCATGGTTGATGTCACCATGGTTGATGTCACCATGGTTGATGTCACCATAGTTGTTTAACATATTCATAGATGGGGTTGTAAAGGAAGTGCATACTATAATGTTGCAAAGGGGTGTGGGATTAAAAGATGTTGGATTTGATGCAAAGTGAGAGTTATCACAGTTGCTCTTTGCTGTTATTTTGGGAGCTTCTGAAAACAAGCTACAAAGTTTGGTGGAGGAATTTGGGATGGTATGTAAAAGAAGGAATATAAAATTTAACATAGAAAAGAACAAAGCAATGAAGATAATAAAATGCCTAGATAATGTAAGACTGGATATCAGACTGGAGGGAGGAAATATAGAGGAAGTGGATGTATTTAGATATTCGGAAGCGGACGTGTGAGTAGATGGATCTATAAAGAGGTTAACTATAGAATAGATAAAGTGGAAAATGGTACGTGATATGTTGAGTCATCTTAAGGCAAGACAGGAAATGTTCTAGAGTATAGAGGTACCAACACTATTTTTTAATGGTTAGAGGCTTGGGTTTTGAACGTTGCAGCTACGACGAGGCTAGTGACACTAACGATGTCATATGTGAGAACAATGTGGTATGAAGATCAAGCAGAGAACTGAGAGCGAAGAAATTTAAAGGCAATATTGTGTCACAAAGGGTCATATTACTGATTAGATTTTGCCGCCGAAGCAGCTAGTTTATTGTGCATCTTATATCATATTACTGATGAGATACAGAACCAACAAGTTGATAAGACACATAAGCAACACTTGTGCAACTTTATTGCGGAAACGTTTCCTCTGTATAACAAGCATCCTCAGCAGGATAGATGTGACTACAACACCGGAAGCAGTAGAAGTGGTTGTATTGAGGTGGTCAGTCCGTCACCCTCAATCGGAGGTGGTCAGTCCCTCAAGTCTAAAGTATAGCAGGGAAAGTTTTCTGAAACTTCTTTGCTAACCAATTCTTTAACATGATCTACTTTCACTCGTGTATCACGTTCACCTGTGACGTCACCTCCAGCTGCTTCATCTCACCTTTACTCAAGTATGTAAGATCCGGTCGCTTACCTGTGCTTGGAAGAATGACTGCCTCCCACCGAGGGTAACTGACTGATTACGTCAATATTATTTCTACTGTTTCCAGTGCTGCATTCACCTGTATCCGATCCTGTATCCGGGTATCTCTATTCCGAAATGTTTTCGCAATGAAGATACATCTAAGTGTTGCAAAAGTGTCTATATAATAAAGTGTATAATTAAGAGTTGATGAGGGAATACTCTGATGTTTTGAGAGGATGGAAAGGGATACGTTGATAAAGAGGGTGTATAAATCTAGGGTGGAAGGTAGGGGTTATTAAGGGATGCTCTGAGGGAAGCGGTAAAGGAGGCTTTGAGTTTTAGGGACTTGTGCGTGTAGCAGGCTTATGTGAGCTTATTAGAGAGTGATGAATATGACAAGTGGCTTTTAATGGACGTTTAAGTGTGTGACCAAGGTAAAAATTTATGAAAGGATACAGGGTAACCGGTTAGCAGAACGGAAGAGAAATTGCTAAAAGATGTGGGAAGGGCAGTGCTTTCACTCTGTAGAAGGGGTGGAAATGTTGCAATCGGTGGGATAATCTAAATTGAAAACCAGCGACTGAATGAGACTGAATGTGTTTTCTTTCGTGGTTCACTTATGCTTTGTTTCGTGACGGCAGATGAGGTAAAATAAAAAGGCATATTAATTCTATTTCTTATAGCCCTATATTCAAAAGTAACTTTAAATACACCATTAACTCCATTTAAATTATTTAATGCACACATTTATGTTTATGCACACATACACACACACACACACAACCAAATTTACTCCTCACACACACTGAGAAAACTTGAGGCAGCATTGCTCTCAGTGTAAATACACGGAGATACACACTTGACTCAGAGAGACATTTATAGGTCAGTTTAGTGCAGCTTACCTGCAAGCAAGACACTGTCGTCCACCACCAGTCTGACTTCCAGTGATACACACCAGGGATCTGCAAGGAAAACTAAGAATTAATTCCAGCAAGGAATTTCAACGATACCAACAAAAACATTATTATTATTATTATTATTATTATTATTATTATTATTATTATTATTATTATTGTAAAATAAATAGGAGTAATTTCAAGGAGTAAATAGATGATGCTGACCACTTTCTTTAGCATCAGATCTGAGGCCAGAGATCAGTCAGCACAATAGAATTTTATTTACAAAATAAAACTTAAATTTTATTATGTATTAAATAAGTGTTTATTAAAATAAGTAACTTAAAAATATCTTATTTCTCTACTCTCTTAACAATTTCTCTTCTCTGTACTCTGCATTGTCTCTATAGTCTCTGCAGTTTCTCTTCTATGCACTTTCTGCAGTTTTTCTGCACTCAAAGCAGTTCCTTTTCTCTCTACTCTCAGCAGTTTCTCTTCTCTATACTCTCAGCAGTTTCTCTTCTCAATACTCTCAGCAGTTTCTCTGCTCTATACTCTCAGCAATTTCTTGTCTTGGTACTCTCAGCAGTTTCTTGTCTTGGTGGTACTCAGCAGTTTCTCGTCTTGGTACTCTCAGTAATTTCCTAGCACATTCTATGTTGATTTCTCATACGGTTTTCACTAAATTTCTCGATCTGTATTCTTTAATTTAGGTTAGGGATTAGGCTAGGTTAGGTTAGGGGTTTGGTTCGGTTAGGTTAGGTTAGGTTAGGGGTTTGGTTAGGTTAGATTAGGGGTTTGGTTAGGTTAGATTAGGGGTTTGGTTAGGTTAGATTAGGGGTTTGGTTAGGTTAGATTAGGGGTTTGGTTAGGCTAGGCTAGGCTAGGCTAGGTTAGGCTAGGCTCGAATGTCGTCTATTAAAAAATAACCAATTATAACATATAATTTCTCCAGATAACAGAAAATTACACAGAAGATATAAAATGTTTTGAAGCACAAACAGAAAATGGGGATCTATGAAGCATACTTTAAAACACAGTCAGAAAATCACTGTTGAACGCTCGTGAACAGTCACTAATTTATTTGTCTTTGCAGTGTAGAAATACTGATTGCTAAGGGGAAATAGTCGGCCACCTTCCAACGAGTGATTCCTCGAATATTAATGTTTGACAGGGCTCAGCTCTGGCTCCTGGGCCTTCAAGTATTGATCTACACTACCCGGGCCCTTGAGGGTATTTAGTCACAAGTTCTAGGCTTCGTTTGTAAATTTGAATCTCCTGGGGTTCTTGAAGCTCTTGATCTCTTGCTCCTAGACCTCTTAGGAAGAAGATCTGCAGCTCCTCTGATCATTCGTGATAGTGAGATATGGCTACTTGGTCTCTTGAGTGTGTTGACCTCCAGGGGATTGTGTAATACTGGGATAAATATATTCTGAATGGTAACTATGTTTACCTCGCGCTAAGTGCATGATACAGTCTCCGCTACTTATTGCTCTTAATGACTCACATGGGTCTGGTGCATTACAAAAATTCTCTCGAGTCCCTCAGCTACCGAAATAATAATAATAATAATATTATATTATTATTATATTGACATTATTATAATATTGACATTATTATTATTATTATTATTATTATATTCATACTAAAACGCTGAACTCATAAGGACCTTACAGTGCCTGGGGTATGGAAGGTAATCAGGTTCAATCCATACGAGAGTAAGGTAGCTGCGGGTGGCTGCAGCATGTGTGCTCTCCACTAGCACCCTCTTGAAGAGTGTAATAGTAAATGTTAACACCGGAGATGACACGTGTACACCTGTCAGACTATGGTTCACTCATCAGGTACACAACGGTCAGCACTTGAGCATAATCACTCCTACATTAAAACTAATCCCTCGGCATTTCTGACTTACAAAGCTGTTAAAAGGCTAAAATGAATCAACTCTGTTAATCGCTTTTACTTCTCTCTGATTACCAGGATATTTGGCGCTCTACGCGACCATTTTGGGTCCTTTCTCTTCCTCTCATCAGCGTTGTATGACCCTTGTGGGTTTAGCTTTAGTTTTGATTATATTAATAATAATCCTTTTCCCTCTCATACCCAATATACTGACAAAATTAAATAGCTTTTTGGCAATTAATACAAAATCAAGCATTTTTAATTATTTAGCTTATTGAAATTATAAATTATGATTGCATGATTTTATTGTACAAATGACAAAGGATGTTTTAAATTTAACTTTGTGTGTGAGTCATTACCGTAAAGTGTAGCACAAAGTGGTGAGGGCCTAATAACTGGGCCCATTATGTGCCTCTGTAATCTTTTAACTACCGCCCACAGGATGGATACGAAGTGTTTATAACAAAAAAAAAAAAAGGCGCAAAACCGTGACTGGAACGATATACAAATAACCCGCACATGCGGGTTATTTGTGTACGTAGTGTTTAATAAAGCTGACAGACTAACTCAAATAAGAGCAATGAAATTGGAGCCAAAGCAAAAATATTCACCCTCTTTGCCTTCCTATGTGGCAGGCTAATTAGCCTAATGTGTTGCACTAGCTGTTATCATAATGTGTTGCACTAGCTGTTATCATAATGTGTTGCACTAGCTGTTGATATAATGTGTTGCACTAGCTGTTGATATCACAAAACATGGTATGCATTAACTGAGCTTCTCTCTTTCCAAGTATTTTATTAAACACCTCCACTTAAGTACATCTCCTATTTTACTTTTGATATGCCTTTGAAGAGTTTCGAGAGTTTATCTACTCTCTGAGCCCGGCCATGAACCAGGCTCCTCTGGTGCATGCCTGGTCAACCAGGCTGTTGCTGGTGGAGGCAGCCTGTTTCTGATATCTTCTGTTAAGATGTTGAATAGTCTGTATCAGTAGCCATCGCTACGAAAGCTGGTATATAAAGTATTCGACTGCATACTCACATATTTCCTCACTGATCAATCAGAAAGTCCTGATAACATTTCACATCAAATTCAGAAGGGTCCATTGCGGCCTCATGTGAGTCCTGATGCTGCACATGTAAATATGTTACCACTGAGGCAGTGGTAGTCTCTACCTCGCCACAGCCGTAACACAGGGAAGAATGCAGGTCGAATCTCGTGTGATTCAGTCAGTTGTTTGTAAATTTCAGTTTGTATTCAGGAGGATGTAAAAACTTATGGAAAAAAAATATCTATTTGTGTAACCTATAAACCACTAGAACCATTTTGGCTATTGAACACTTTCAGTGCAGAAATTTGCTAACAGATATTAATTCGATGGCATTATTAGCCATATTCACATATCTTAATTTCCAATGATCTTAATTTACATCTACCATGTTACAGTTATAACCAAAGATTAAAAAAAGTGAGTAAAACCTTACATGCTGGGTTTTTCTTATTTACACCGACTGCTCAAACAGCGCCAGCAAGGTAAGGTGACCCAGGCACCATTAACCTTGCCATCACTATAATGTTTTTTCTCCTCCAGTAAGCTGTAGGTCACATGAAAATCGATAATACGTGAAGAAAGAGTTGGCAGGGTAAAGTAATATAGTTTATAATACCGTGTCTGAGTCCTGGGATTTAAGAACAGCTCACTGAGGTCAGTTGTCCTGCAGATGTTTGTGATGAATTAGTGTGAAATGCATTAGTGTTACCATGGCTTGTCTGTGTAGTGTTTCAGAATCCGAACTCAAGGTGTTAAAGGAGGAGGTTCTGCTTCTCAAGGAGGGAAATAAGAAATTGAAAATTCGCCTGAGAAAGTGTAACAGTGGGTGTCAGGTGGTTGTGAAAGCAAATTAAATCAAGTCAACAGCAACAAGAGGGTTGGTAAAGGGAGAAACATACATCAAACTGAGATAGGTTAATAGATCAGATTTCAAGGTAGGAAATCGCTTTTCTGTTCTGAATGAATGTGCTTCAGTGGTCAATGAGGTTAAAGGTATCATTAACTCCTCTGTTAACAAAGACAAGAATATCCTAGCGATCGGTGACTCACAAGTCAGATTATATATATATATATATATATATATATATATATATATATATATATATATATATATATATATATATATATATATATATATATATATATATATGTCGTGCCGAATAGGCAGAACTTGCCATCTTGGGTTAAATAGCAACGCTCATCTTGCCATATAGGACAAGCGAAAATTTATGTATGCAATAATTTCGCCAAAATCATTCTGAATCTAACGAAAAAAATATATTTCACTGTGTTTGTTTAGTATTAAATTATTGTAAACAAATCTAAAATATATTTAGTTGGGTTAGGCTAAAATAAATTGTTCTTGTTATAATAAGGTTAGGTAAGTTTTCTAAGATTCTTTTGGTGCAAAATTATAAATTTTTACATCAACATTAATGACAAAAATATATCTTTAAACGTATAAGAGAAAATTTTAGAATGGACTTAATTTTAAATGAGTTCTTGCTAATTGACCAGTTTTACATATTCGGCACGACATTATATATGTATGTATGTATATATGTATGTATATATGTATGTATGTATATATATATATATATATATATATATATATATATATATATATATACGGTGCCTTCTGTAGCAGGGATGGATAGATGCGTGTGTTTCCTTGGATCTTGTGTTTGTGACATAGTCAACAGGTTGGATATGTCTGGTAATGGAAACGGACCCTCAGTAAGGTGGAAAATAAAACTGGGAAGGACAGTAGACAAGAGCTGCTAGTTAAGTACAAGACAGCTATAGATCTAATTAGGTTCAAGGAATCATGTGTATCATTTTGCCTAGGAGTCTACCTGGAGGGTATTCCGGGGATCAACGCCACCGCGGCCTGGTCCACGACCAGGCCTCCCGGTGGATCAGGGCCTGATGAACAAGGCTGTTACTGCTGGAAGCACACAATCCAACGTACGAGCCACAGCCCGGCTGATCCGGCACCGACTTTAGGTATCTGTCCAGCTCCCTCTTGAAGACAACCAGGGGTCTACTGGTAATGCCCCTTATTGCTGGTGGGAGGCTGTTGAACAGTCTTGGGCCCCGGACACTTATTGCATTTTCTCTTTGTGTACCAGTGACGCCCCTACTTTTCACTGGGGGTATGTTGCATCGCCTGCCAAGTCTTTTGCTTTCGTATGGAGTGATTTCTGCGTGCATATTAGGGACCAGTCCCTCCAGAATCTTCCAGGTGTAGATTACGATATATACCTCTCGCCTGCGCTCCAGTGAGTATGAACCAAGTGCTTCCAGGCGTTCCCAGTAGTTAAGGTGTTTAATGGAACTTATACGTGCAGTAAAGGTTCTCTGTACATTCTCTAGTTCAGTAATTTCACCTGCCTTGAATGAGGATGTTAATGTACAGCAGTATTCCAGCCTAGAAAGAACAAGTGATTTAAAAAGGATCATCATTGGCTTAGCATCTCTTGTCTTCAATGTTCTCATTATCCATCTTATCAGTTTCCTCGCAGATGTGATAGTAGCATTGTTGTGGTCCTTGAAGGTGAGATCTTCGGACATTACCACACCCAGGTCCTTCACATTACTTTTCCGCTCTATTGTGCGATTGGAGTTTGTAGTATACTCAGTCCTAGTTATTATTTCCTCCAGTTTTCCATAACGGAGTAGTTGGAATTTGTCTTCACTGAACATCATATTGTTCTCTGTTGCCCATTGGAAAACTTGGTTTATATCTTCATGGAGCTTTGTCGTATCCTCAACGGATGACACTCATACAGATCCTAGGTGCGAGTATTGTGCCTTGTGGGGCAGAGCTCTTCACTATGGCAGCATCCGATTTAACTCTGTTTACCACTACTCTGTGTGTGCGATTAGTTAGCAAATTAAAGATCCATCTGCCTACTTTGCCAGTTATCCCTTCAACACGCATTTTGTGTGCTATTACACCATGGTCGTACTTGTCAAAGGCTTTTGCAAAATCTGTGTATACTACATCTGCATTCTGTTGTTTTCCAGTGCATCTAAGACCATTGCAGTTGCGAGAGGCAGGAACGACCTGCACTGAAACTATGTTGCCCTGGGTTGTGCAATTTTTGCGAGTCCAAGGTGGAAGATTGAGACACTTATGCAACGTATGGGAATGTAATAAAGTTGGTAGAATTAACGACAATATGTAAAATAAAAGGACACAAGTGGAACTAATGTGACATTTTATTGTGGCAACGTTTCGCTCTCCAGGAGCTTTGTCAAGCCGTTACAAACAGCACATGGACACAGAGGGTATATATAAGCTTAGAGTGAGGCGCAATACTAGTGGTAGTAGTAGTAGTAATAATAATACAATATGTTAGAACAATTAACTTGACGATATATCACTGCCCTTAAGGACCTCGCCAACGACCCCAACATTATCGTCACCACCGCCGACAAAGGAGGTAGAGTCGTCATACTCAACACCAGTGACTACAACACCAAAATGATGGACCTCTTGAATGATCAGTTTACATACGAACCCATCAGCACTCAACAGTGGGAGACGCTCACCGAAGATTTCTATACAAAACCAGGCAAATACTCAAACGCACTAAAGAAGGGAAGAAACTTCTCTACTTGTTACCCAGCAACCCTAAACCAGCACAAATGTATGGTTTACCCAAGACCCATAAACATAATATTCCTCTCAGACCAGTCACGTCAGATATAGGCAGTGCACCACACAAACTAGCCGGAGCTCTTGCCAAACATCTTTCCTGCCTTCTGGGGACCACATGCCCCACTCATCTTAAACATTCAGGCGACCTTCTCAACCGCATCCGAAACCTCTCCATCCGTAACAAGAAACTAAGCAGTTTGGACGTGACTTCCCTCTTCACAAAAGTACCTACCACAAAAGCCAGCGAGGTTCTACGACGTAAAGTCAATCAGGACTTTAATCTTCTTCTACCTCCCGGAGATTTTGTTGACTTGACTGAACTCTGTGTTAATTTCAACTGTTTTTCTTTCAATAACAGGCTCTACAAACAAACCTACGGCATGGGAATGGGGTCTCCCATCAGTGCCGTCCTAGCCAAGTTGTACATGGAATACCTAGAGTCCGAACACTTTGCCAACATCATCCCTTCAAGAGTCACTTGGTTACGTTACGTGGACGACGTCCTCGTAATAACTCCCAAACGTTTTGATGTACGGGATCTACAGGCAAGGCTCAACGAAGTTGAACCGGCGATCCAGTTTACACTAGAAGAAGAATCCAATGACAAGCTACCTTTCCTCGACGTCCTCATTCACAAAGTAGACAACAGATTAAGATTTCAAGTTTATCGGAAACCTACCAATAAAAATGATCTCACACACTTCTATTCCAGTCAAGATACTAAGACTAAAAGAGGCATCATCATCGGGTTTTTCCTAAGAGCATACCGAATTTGTAGTCCTGAGTTTCTTGACGAGGAATGTACATACATTCACCGAACCTTCACAGATTTACATTTTCCTTCCTTTTTCATCAAAGACTGCAAGAAAAGAGCTCTTCAGATCATTAATTCTCCACGCACCAACACCACTCCCAACAAAGTTATAATTCTTCCCAACAGCCAGGTTGCACTGAACGTTTCTAAAGTACTTTCACAAGATAACACCAGAATCGCCATCGCTTCCAGCACTTCGATAAAGGATCTAACCAGAACAAAATCCAAGCACTACGAACCAGTCAATGCAGGGGTTTACACTATACCCTGTGGAGGCTGCGACAAGATTTATGTAGGTGAAACAGCAAGAAACCTCGACACCCACCTCAATGAACACATTTATGAATATCAAAATGGTATACAATACCGACAGGTTGGTAGGTAAGACACTGCACCTCTCCTTCCGACAGCATTTAAGTCTCCGCACTGTCGCTTGATCTTCAGATAGTTTCTGACTATGGAACTGAACTTCTCCAGGCTGAGGGACTGACAACCTCAAATCTACGACTTCAAGGGTGATGGACTGATTACATCGTCTTCACATCTCTACTGTTCCTGCCTACTTTCTGTATTCGACTGAAGAAGCCTACTGTGTAGGCGAAACGTTTCGGAATAGAGTTGCCGAACTGTTGCCTATGTGTCTTACCGAACACATTTATGCATGTAGGAACGAAAACTTGAACAAAGCCTGTGTACAACACCGAAATTCCACAAATCATCTCATGAAGTTCAGGGACGCCCAATTAGTGATCAAAGAAACTAATTTCCGCAGACGCAAGTGCCTTGAATCTTCACTAATAGCTGTTTCTAATACAATTAAACAAAACAAAGGCAGCTTCACGATCTATGAAGTCTTAGCAATAATCCTCCTGAAAACAGTAAACCCTGCCATCACATAGTCTCTCCTGTTAATACTACACAAGCACATTACAGAGAATGAACATTGAAACAGACCTTCTCTATCCAGCTTCCAATAGAAATATTTGTCTAACCAATTTTTATATTTCCCAAGTAATAGCTTTTATATCCTTTACTCATGTGCAAGTTAATTGTTCTAACATATTGTATTACTACTACTACTACCACTAGTATTGCACCTCACTCTGAGCCTATATATACCCTCTGTGTCCATGTGCTGTTTGTAATGGCTTGACAAAGTTCCTGGAGAGCGAAACGTTGCCACAATAAAATGTCACATTAGTTGCACTTGTGTTCTTTTACTTAACGTATGGTAATCTTTGTTGAGGAAACGTTTCGCCACACAGTGGTTTCATCAGTCCAATACAAATCAGAAGGGTGTAAGGAGAGGAGGAGCTTGAGGTAATCAGTCCCTCAGCATGGAGTCGATGTCTTCAGTCCATCAATCTTGTAGAAAGTACAGCATAGGGCCGTAGACGTAACTTATGTACAGTAGTCAGGTGAGGCGAAGCAGAAGGCTGGGTCATAGTGGTACCATCTACTAGTCGAAGATGGTCTTCGTCCTAAGGTTGGACAAGGTTGAAGAATTCTTTGTATCAAGATCCCATGATGTTGCAGTGTCTGGCAGATGTGATAAATGGACTCACGAAATCGTAATGACACGATTGCAAACAAACCATACCACGGGTGGGGTTTGAACCCGCGGTCAGAGAGTCTCAAAACTCCAGACCGTCGCGTTAGCCACTGGGCCAGCTAGCTTTTGAGAGACTCTGTCCGCGGGTTCAAACTCCACCCGTGGTATGGTTTGTGATAAATGGTTTAAAAACCGACATGTTGAAGATTGAGACAATTGTGCAACGTGTGGGAATCTTTATTGAGGGAACGTTTCGCCACACAATGGCTTCATCAGTCCAATACAAGTCAAAAGGGTGTAAGGACTACACCCTTCTGATTTGTATTAGACTGATGAAGCCACTGTGTGGCTAAACGTTTCCTCAATAAAGATTCCCTTATGTCTCAATTTTCAGCGTGTCGTTTTTTTAAACCATTTGTCACATCTGTCAGACACTGCATAATCATGGGATCTTGATACAAAGAATTCTTCAACCTTGTCCAACCTTTGGATGAAGACCTACTTCGACTAATGGATGGTACCACTAGGACCCCACCTTCTCCTGCTTTGCTTCACCTGACTACAGTATATAAACCACATCTACGGCCCTATGCTGTACTTTCTACAAGATTGATGGATTGAAGACATCGACTCCAGGCTGAGGGACTGATTACCTCAAACTCTTCCTCTCCTTACACTTTTCTGATTTGTACTGGAATGATGAAGCCACTGTGTGGCGAAACGTTTCCTCAATAAAGATTCCGATTCTTTGCATAAGTGTCTCAATCTTCAACTTGTCGGTTTTTTAAACCATTTATCACATGGAGTCCAGGTGGTTTGCTATCCTGCTTCTTAGAACTCTTTCAAAGATTTTTATGATGTGGGATGTTAAAGCTATTGGTCTATAGTTCTTAGCTACTGCGTTGCTGCCACCTTTGTAGAGTGGGGCTATATCCGTTGTTTTTAGTGACTGTGGAATCTCGCCTGTGTCTAAGCTCCTTCTCCATAGCATACTTAGGGCATGAGTTCTTAACGAACACCGAGTTCCACGAGTCTGGGCCTGGGACTGAGTGCATGGGCATGTCGTCGATGGCTTTCTCAAAGTCTAGTGGAATTAGGGTTATGTCATAAATCTGGCATACATTGGCAGGGTTTTGAGGCTCATTCATGAAAAAAAAATGTTTGGATTGTCTATCTTTAGACTGGTTAGTGGTTCGCTGAACACAGTCATACTGAGATTTCAGTATCTCGCTCATTTCTTTGTTGTCGTCGTCTGTGTAGGATCCGTCTTGTCTGAGCAGGGGCAATATACTAGAAGTGGTTTTTGCCTTGTTTTTGGCATATGGAGAGAAATATTTCGAATTTCTTTCAATTTCAATTTCTCCTGGATCCTGTATGAGTCCTTTAACTTTAGCACAATATTTTCTACTTCTCTGGTTAGCACTTCCTTCCATGTATAAGATAATATGGCATTCTTTGAGGAGCTCAATGATTCTTTGTCTTCTCCTGTTGAGGGAGCATCTCTCCAGTTTACTTCTTTTCTTTTTTCTTAGAGGAATATACCTTGAACATACTTCAGCTACCAGGAGGTTGATCTTTTCAAGGCATTGGTTAAGGTCCTTGTAATTTAAGATATCTTCCCAACATGTTTCATTTAGGGCATAGTTTACCAGATCCCAGATGATGTTCTTGTTGTTGAAGTTTAATTTGGGAAAGGTACCCTCACAGCTGTATGCGTTTTGCTGATCAGGACTCCTGTGCATGTAAGTCTGGACTTCGATTAGACTCTGATCAGAATTTGTTGTTGTTTATATTATATTTCTTACCAGGTCCTCATGATTTGTGAAAATTAGTTGTAGTGTGTTCTCCAGTCTTATTGGCTCCACTATCTGCTGACTTAGGATGTGTTTGTTGCAGAAATTCATCAGCTCCTGTATGTGTGCTTTTCATCTGAGCTGCCTCCAGGGATTATTTCTGCTACAAACCATACCCCCGGCCGGGATTGAACCCGCGGTCATAGAGTCTCAAAACTCCAGCCCGTCGCGTTAGCCACTAGACCAGCTAGCCACAATCGTGTCATTACGATTTCTTGAGTTCTGCTACAACATTATTTGCTGTATTCTTCCATTTTGTATGCCTTAGATTGAAGTCACCAAGCAGCAAGATGTTTGGGGATGGGGCTGGAAAGTTTTCCAGATAGGAGTCAATTTTTGATAGTTGTTCTTTGAACTGTTGGGAAGTTGCATCTGGTGCCTTACATACAAGAACAATGACTAAGTTTTGGTTCTCGACTTTCATTGTCAGAATTTCAACTTCATTTGTTGCCTGTTCTTTCTGTCGCATCTGAAAAGGTTGTATCCAGATATCCATATTTCAGGAGTGGGCAGTGGCTGGATGTCTAAGGCAACTGATGCAAATATCTGGCTAGAAAGGTACTGCAAAAACCTTGCAATCTCAGGATAATTTCTATGGCAAACCAAGATACGTATACAAGGGACTGGATCCAACGTTAGCAAACACTGTCGAGGGATCCTCTGATAAGCTGTGTACTACTAACAGAAGTAGCATAGATATATGGGGGGTGGGGAACAAATGGATTGTAATACTAATGACGAAAGAGGCAAGAAGTGCCAAGATACCACAGGTAAAAGTTCAGAGCACATGATAGTTCACCATACCACTTGCGTGATACCTGGGCGAGGTATCACCTCACTTGTGTGATACCTGAGTGAGGTATCACTTCACTTTGTAACATTAAATGTCTCTCTCTTGCTTCTCGTTCCTATGCGCTCAGGCTTTCCTGTTTATTTTTCACTGTGACAAGTTTTTATAGTTGCAGTTACGCTTTTTATTGTGACTTCCTCCTCACGCACATGAGCGCGCGCACACACACACACAAAATATATATATATATATATATATATATATATATATATATATATATATATATATATATATATATATATATATATATATATATATATATATATATACATACATATTTTACAAGGAAAGTAATATGTTGCGAGGTGAGGTGCCAAGCCCTGGTAGTGTGAGGAGCAGCAGGCATCGTCTTAACAAAGAGACCCTTCAGGCGTGAGGGCCAAGGGGACGTCCGCTGTGAACCAAGTTCCTGGCCACTGGGAAATATCTTAACCTTTAAATGTAGCGCCCTGCCACAACCTCTGATTTCTCCCCACACCTCTACCTGAACTGGTCCCTCAGGTCTCTACCCACACCATGACCTCTTCTGACCCCAACAACCTCTCACCACACCATGACCTCTTCTGACCCCAACATCCTCTCACCACACCATGGCCTCTTCTGACCCCAACAACCTCTCACCACACCATGACCTCTTCTGACCCCAACATCCTCTCACCACACCATGGCCTCTTCTAACCCCAACATCCTCTCACCACACCATGGCCTCTTCTGACCCCAACAACCTCTCACCACACCATGACCTCTTCTGAACCCAACAACTTCTCTCCTAACCTTCACTAAAACAACTTCTCCCTTAACCTTGACCCTCAACAGCCTCTTCCCAGACCATGACCAGAAGATGACCCCATACAACTTCTCCCAAAGCCTTGGCCCCAACATCCTCTCTACTCAACTTGACTTAATACTGACCCCCAACAACCTCACCATTCACCCTGACTTAAGTTAAAGGACTCATACAGGATCCAGGAGAGACAAGAGGAGCTAAAAACGATAAATGAAATTGAAAAATTCGAAATATTTATTTTCATATGCCAAAAACAAGTCAAAAACCACTTCTAGTACAGGGCCGCTGCTCACACAAGACGGATCCTACACTGACGACAACAAAGAAATGAGTGAGATACTGAAATTGCAGTATGACTCAGTGTTCAGCGAGCCACTAACCAGTTTAAATATAGACGATCCAAACAATTTTTTCATGAATGAGCCTCAAAACCCTGCCAATGTAGGCCAGATTTATCACATAACCTTAGCTCCACTAGACTTTGAGAAAGCCATCGACGACATGCCCATGCACTCAGCCCCAGGCCCAGACTCCTGGAACTCGATGTTCATAAAAAACTGCAAGAAACCCCTCTCACGGGCCTTAAGTATGCTATGGGGAAGGAGCTTAGACACAGGCGAGATTCCACAGTCACTAAAAACAACAAATATAGCTCCACTCCATAAAGGTGGCAGCAAAGCAGTAGCTAAGAACTATAGACCAATAGCTTTAACGTCCCACATCATAACAAATTTTGAAAGAGTTCTAAGAAGCAGGATAGCAAATCACCTGGACTCCCAAAAATTGCACAACCCAGGGCAACATGGTTTCAGAGCAGGTCGCTCCTGCCTTTCGCAACTGCTTGACCACTATGATATGGTCCTAGATACACTGGAAAACAAACAGAATGCGGATGTAGTACACACAGACTTTGCAAAAAACCTTTGACAAGTGCGACCATGGTGTAATAGCACACAAAATGCGTGCTAAAGGTATCTTCAACTTTCTAACCAATCGCACACAAAGAGTAGTGGTAAACAGAGTTAAATCAGATGCTGCCATAGTGAAGAGCTCTGTCCCACAAGGCACAATACTCGCACCTATCCTGTTCCTTATTTTCATATCAGACATAGAGATGTAAACCACAGCACTGTATCATCTTTTGCAGACGATACTAGGATCTGCATGAGAGTGTCATCCATTGAGTACACGGCAAAGCTCCATGAAGATATAAACCAAGTTTTCCAATGGGCAACAGAGAACAATATGATGTTCAATGAAGACAAATTCCAACTACTCCGTTATGGAAAACTGGAGGAAATAATAACTAGGACTGAGTATACTACAAACTACAATCACACAATAGAGCGGAAAAGTAATATGAATGACCTGGGTGTGGTAATGTCCGAAGACCTCACCTTCAAGGACCACGACAATGCCACAATCACATCTGCTAGGAAACTGATAGGATGGATAATGAGAACATTCAAGACAAGAGATGCTAAGCCAATGATAATCCTTTTTAAATCACTTATTCTTTCTAGGCTGGAATACTGCTGTACATTAACATCCCCATTCAAAGCAGGTGAAATTGCAGAGCTAGAGAATGTACAGAGAACCTTTACTGCACGTATAAGTTCCATCAAACACCTTAACTACTGGGAGTGCCTGGAAGCACTTGACTTGTACTCTCTAGGGCGCAGGCGAGAGAGGTATATCATAATCTACACCTGGAAGATTCTGGAGGGACTAGTCTCTAATATGCACAGAGCAATCACTCCATACGTAAACAAAAGACTTGGCAGGCGATGCAACATACTCCCAGTGAAAAGTAGGGGCGTCACTGGTACACTAAGAGAAAACGCAGTAAGTGTCCGGGGCCCAAGACTGTTCAACAGCCTCCCACCAGCAATAAGGGGCATTACGGTAAGACCCCAGGTTGTCTTCAAGATGGAGCTGGACAGTTACCTAAAGACGGTGCCGGATCAGCCGGGCTGTGGTTCGTACGTTGGATTACGTGCGGCCAGCAGTAACAGCCTCGTTGATCAGGCCCTGATCCACCGGGAGGCCTGGTCGTAGGCCGGGCAGTGGGGGCGTTGATCCCCGGAATGCCCTCCAGGTTGACTCCAGGTAGGTAGGTTGACTTGATGCTGACCCCCAACAACCTCACCACTCACCTTGACTTAATACTGACCCCCAACAACCTCACCACTCACCTTGACTTAATACTGACCCCCAACAACCTCACCACTCACCTTGACTTAATACTGACCCCCAACAACCTCACCACTCACCTTGACTTAATACTGACCCCCAACAACCTCACCACTCACCTTGACTTAAGACTGATCCCCAACAACCTCACCACTCACCTTGACTTAATACTGACCCCCAACAACCTCACCACTCACCTTGACTTAATACTGACCCCCAACAACCTCACCACTCACCTTGACTTAATACTGACCCCCAACAACCTCACCACTCACCTTGACTTAATACTGACCCCCAACAGCCTCACCACTCACCTTGACTTAATACTGACCCCCAACAACCTCACCACTCACCTTGACTTAATACTGACCCCCAACAACCTCACCACTCACCTTGACTTAATACTGACCCCCAACAACCTCTGCCCGACACCTCTGATGACATATCAACTAACCACATCAAAATAAATCGAATTTCACCAGGTTATCAAATAAACAAACATAAGCTACGCACAATATACCTTTACTTAAACACTTGTTAATGGGATCTTACCATACAGAGCACATCTTCCTTCCCTACTCCAAGGAATATATAAAACTAAAACCCTACCATGGATATACACGATTTATCTACCAGGTCTCCCTCAAATATACAGTTTATCTTCTATCCTCAGGAATACGAAACATGGGAATCCCCTCTCTCAAGGTGTACACGACACATTTAACCTCCTTTTCTTCAGGTATACATGATGCAACTACTCCACCTCTCCTTAGGTATAACAATACCTGCCAACTCTTTCCAGGTAAATACAATACATCTAACTCTACCCAGGTATTCACGATACATCTACTAAACTCTTCCCAGCAATACACATCTTCCCACAGGAATACGGGATTCCTTCGTGCACACACGCAAGCACGATCGCGCACACACACACACACACACACACACACACACACACACACACACACACCTGGTCAAGTACGTCAAGAAATTAGAGAGAGTGCAAAGGTTTGCAACAACACTAATTCCAGAGGTAAGGAAATCAGCCTGACGAAACTGGAGGACAGGAGGGTTAGGGAAGATATGATAACGACTTATAAAATACTGCGAGGAATTGACAGGGTGGACAGAGAGAGGATGTTCCAGAGATGGGGCTCAGACACAAGGGGTCACAATTGGAAGTTGAGGACTCAAATGAGTCAAAGAGATGTTAGGAAGTAATTCTTTAGTGTAGAGTTGTCAGAAGTCGAATAGTCTGGCAAATGACGTACTGGAGACAGGAACCATACATCAACCCCTGTAAGCACAAATAGGTAAGTACACACACACACACACACACACACACACACACACACACATTATATATATTTAAACAAGTCGGCCGTCTCCCACCGAGGCAGGGTGACCCAAAAAGAAAATCCCCAAAAAGAAAATACTTTCATCATTCAACACTTTCACCTCACTCACACATAATCACGGTTTTTGCAGAGGTGCCCAGAATACAACAGCTTAGAAGTATATACGTATAAAAATACACAACATATTCTTCCAAACTGCCAATATCTCAAACCCCTCCTTTAGAGTGCAGACACTGTACTTCCCATTTCCAGGACTCAAGTCCGGTTATAAAAAAATAACCGGTTTCTCTGAATCCCTTCTCTAAATATTACCCTGCTCACACTCCAACAGATCGTCAGATCCCAAATACTATTCGTCTCAATTCACTCCTATCTAACACACTCACGCACGCCTGCTGGGAGTCCAAGCCCTTCGCCCACGAAACCTAATTTTCCCCCTCCCTCTAACCTTTTCGAGGACGACCCTTACCCCACCTTCCTTCCCATACAGATTTATACGCTCTCTTTGTTATTCTACTTTAATCCATTCTCTCTAAATGACCAAACCACTTCAACAACCCCTCTTCAGCCCTCTAATACTTTTATTAACTCCAGACCTTCTCCTAATTTCCACACTCCGAATTTTCTGCATAATATTAACACTACTCATTGCCCTTAGACAGGACATCTCCACTGCCTCCAACCGTCTCCTCGCTGCTGTATTCACAACCCAAGCTTCACACCCATATAATGTGTTGATACTACTGTACATTCATACATTCCCTTCTTTGCCTCCATAGATAACGTTTTTTGTTTCCACATATACCTCAATGCACCACTCACCTTTTTCCCTTGACAATTCTATGATTAACCTCCTTGATAATGTGAGTAGTCACGAAAGCGCTTGGAATTTCTCTATTCTTTCAAAGTGGTTGTTTTGCATATATATATATATATATATATATATATATATATATATATATATATATGTATATACTGTGTGTGTGTATATACTGTGTGTGTGTATATACTGTGTGTGTGTATATACTGTGTGTGTATATACTGTGTGTGTATATACTGTGTGTGTGTATATACTGTGTGTGTGTATATACTGTGTGTGTGTATATACTGTGTGTGTGTATATACTGTGTGTGTGTGTATATACTGTGTGTGTGTATATACTGTGTGTGTATATATGCTGTGTGTGTGTATATATGGTGTGTGTGTGTGTATATGGTGTGTGTGTGTATATATGTGTGTATGATGTCTGTATGTGTGTATTTATATATGTGTGTGTATATATGTGTGTGTGTATAAGTGTGTGTGTGTGTGTAATGTAATGGCAAACAAGCGATCTAACTATGCAAGACAAGCCACGGAGGGATGGAAATCTTTAGCAGCAACAGGTAGACTGAGGGAAACTTTTCCAATAGGAAGGTAGTGTTGACGCCGGCTTGTCCACCTCAGATTGGCTGTCAGGCGCCGTCCTGTCACCCACGCATCCTGTCCCCTCCACTCCCCATGTGTTTTATGGTATGGGGAGGGAACCATCGAGGTTTCCAGAAAGCAAGTTACTGAATAACAAGGAAAAACAATAGCCAACCTAAGCTGCATCTGATCACTGCATCTGATCACTGCATCTAGTCCAGTGTGTGTGTATATGGTGTGTGTGTGTATATATGTGTGTATGATGTCTGTATGTGTGTATTTATATATGTGTGTGTATATATGTGTGTGTGTATAAGTGTGTGTGTGTGTGTAATGTAATGGCAAACAAGCGATCTAACTATGCAAGACAAGCCACGGAGGGATGGAAATCTTTAGCAGCAACAGGTAGACTGAGGGAAACTTTTCCAATAGGAAGGTAGTGTTGACGCCGGCTTGTCCACCTCAGATTGGCGGTCAGGCGCCGTCCTGTCACCCACGCATCCTGTCCCCTCCACTCCCCATGTGTTTTATGGTATGGGGAGGGAACCATCGAGGTTTCCAGAAAGCAAGTTACTGAATAACAAGGAAAAACAATAGCCAACCTAAGCTGCATCTCATCACTGCATCTGATCACTGCATCTAGTCCAGTGTCATATGAGACAGCGCTGCCCATTAATTATTTAGTAAGTTTATTCAGGTACACACAAATACAGTTACATAGATTATTATACATAGTAGCATATGTGTAGAGAACCTGGGATAACCCAAAAATAAAAGTCAGTGACTTATTTCCACTGGGGTCCTTTATGTAAACCATCGTATTAATACAAGAATCATATATGTTCATTGTCAATTTAAACTACTATACTTCCAGGAGACTTGTTTGCACATCCTACGAAATGCAACTAATCACCTGTGATTCTAGATATTCTAGGAACCCTGAATTTCTCCCGTGACTATGGCCTGGGTATGTTGCTATGTATGATAGTTGCAGTCAACTATGTGTAATAGTTGCAATCATGTATATGTGTGATAGTTGTAGTCACGTATATGTGTGATAGTTGCAATCACATATATATGATAGTTGCAGTCACCTATATGTGAGATAGTTGGAATCACCTATATGTGGGATAGTTGCAGTCACCTGTGCTTCTATATTTTGAGAAATTCTAGGAACACTGAGTGTCTGTCCCATCACTAGGTTCTCACTGGTGACAGATCCCCCCTTCTAGCCCTCATAGGTTGTAAACACTTAAAACTAGTTGCCATCACCTAAACCTGTGTGAATGTACCCGTACGTTACCCTAATGCAGCTGTAACTGAATGGGGTTCCTACTATTGGTTATATATTATATTTTACCCCCAGGAACGAAACCAGAGAAATTGCGAGTTGAAAGAGTTATTTCCTAGGATGTACAGACAAGCCTGTATTTTGGACACGGTAGATTAATATACTAGAGAAGTTCTGAATCAGTGATAAAATATTCGAAATACTAATGAAAAAAGTTATATGATAAGAAGTACGGAACACTAAGGAAGATTCGGGAACACAGAGTTTTATGTGGCATAGTTACAATACAAAGGAATAGTTATAATAATTAATGTTTAGAATTTCTGTAAGCAGTATTTACGAATGTAAGAAGGGAGTTTTCTGAACACAATCTAGAAATTTCTAGAATCTTCTTGGACGTATGGAAGTTTAAGCTGACAATGAGCACATTCGATACATGTATTAATACAACGGTTTACTTATACTTTCAGTATTTGTGTGTGTATTACCCACTTGAGCAATGTTATCTCATATGACACTGGACTAGATACAGTGATTAGATGCAGCTTAAGGTTGGCTACTATTTTTTCTTATTATTCTGTAGTTTGCTTTCTGGAAGCCTCGGAGGTCCCCTCCCTCTCCCCTAAACCACGTGGGGGGCTGAGGGGACACGACGCATGGGTGAGGGGACTGTGCGTGACCGCCCTTCTGAAGTGGACAAGCTAGCGTCAACATGCTATCTTTCCTTTAAGAAAATTTCCCCTCATTTTACTTGTTGCTGCTCATGCAACATATCATAGCTCCTGATGACGCAGAGAGACGTGTGAAAGATCTTGATCTTGAGCTAAATATTTGCATCCCTCCGTGGCTTGTCTTGCAGTTGATATATATATATATATATATATATATATATATATATATATATATATATATATATATATATAAACACGGATCTCTGGCTGAGGGAGACTCGAACCTACGAACCTTGGAACAAGGTACGCAGTGCATTACCATTCTCACCACACTGGACCAATACCATGGCGTCCAGCCTGCGCTAGACGTTGATCCAAGGCAGCCAGCTTTCAGGGAGAAGGCTTACACCTTTTTATTGCATTTGTGAGTTTAGAAAAGGCATATGATAGAGTGGATAGGGGAGCAATGTGGCAGATGTTGCAAGTATATGGAATAAGTGGTAAGTTACTAAATGCTGTTAAGAGATTTTATGAGGACGGGCTCAGGTTAGGGTGTGTAGAAGAGAGGGAGAATACTTCCCGGTAAAAGTAGGTCTTAGACAGGGATGTGTAATGTCACCATGGTTGTTTAATATATTTATAGATGGGGTTGTAAAAGAAGTAAATGCTAGGGTGTTCGGGAGAGGGGTAGGATTAAATTATGGGGAATCAAATACAAAATGGGAATTGATGCAGTTGCTTTGTGCTGATGATACTGTGCTTATGGGAGATTCTAAAGAAAAATTGCAATGGTTAGTGGATGAGTTTGAGAATGTGTGTAAAGGTAGAAAGTTGAAAGTGAACATAGAAAAGAGTAAGGTGATGAGGGTATCAAATGATTTAGATAAAGAATAATTGGATATCATATTGGGGAGGAGGAGTATGGAAGAAGTGAATGTTTTCAGATACCTCGTGAGTAGTCACGAAAGCGCTTGGAATTTCTCTATTCTTTCAAAGTGGTTGTTTTGCATATTCTGAAATCACCTGTTTACTGTGATCTTATTGCATATATATATATATATATATATATATATATATATATATATATATATATATATATATATATATATATATATATATATATATCGTACCGAATAGGTAAAAACTGGTCAATTAGTAAGATTCTATGTATGGAAATAACCATCTTGAGAGATTATTCTTCACAAGGAACATAAAATCTAACTCTTCTTGAACTAGATCTTTGCATCTCCAATATCTGATAAACTTTACACGAATACTTGACCATATCATCATTACCCTTCTAAAGTCTCTCAGCTCAGGCTAGCAGACTTCATCAGTATGTATGGAACCCATCTGTGTGATGGAGTGCGACAAGGAAGCATAGTTAGCTTTTGTCCTTAATATATAACTATCATGTAGAATTAAGTAGCAGAATATTGCAGAGTTTTCTAAATTCAAAAGAGTAAAAGGGTGTTATGTTTGACTCATATTCATTTAGAAAAACGCACCAAGGTGGAACCAATGACCTCCATCAAGGAAAATATGAGTCTATAGACCCAAACCTTCAAATGCAGATAATTATGAAGTAAATCGTATTGTGTTGCATAATAATAAACTATTTCTACACAGTAAGAAAAATAAGTAAATTTAAACCGCTCCTTTCAACTGGTATAAGGAACAAGAAGAAATCGTTTTCTAGCGAGAAATACAGTTTACAGAAATAAGGAAGATTTATTATATTGTATTAACTGTGTAAATTCCTCATTCATGCTCCACAACTACTACATCCAAAGTGTGATTATAAGTTTAGCTGAGGTGATTACAAGTTTCTTTTAATTAAACACAAAGGATTAATAGACATAATGAAAAATATTTACCAAAATGAATAGTCTCAAAAGACCACCGTGAGTGGCTCAAAGAATGGTAGAAAACATCTGGTAAATTAGAATGAAAAGTATATGTGGAAAATAAGTGAATATTGAAAAAGGTCTCATACCGACGTATAAAATTATATACATATCAGGAAGGTGTTCGAAATGTGCCTTCGGAAGAGTAATGAATT
>NC_091344.1:1924627-1982127 GCF_038502225.1 Cherax quadricarinatus
ACCTTCATGTTTCAATTTTTTATCTTTGCATTAAAAATAATAAAGTTTTATCTTTGTAATTTTTTTTTTTTTCTATTCTTTAAATTTTTCCCTGGGGAAAACCACCCTTTGGGTTACTGTCGGGTTTGTTACAGATTTGGAATCCCTTAAAAAGGGTTTTCGGGGTTAAAAGGCTCCTTCCTTCATTCAGCAAACAGCTTTTACCCCCAAAGCAAAAAGGGAACTAACCAATCCCTTTAAAGTTTCTTGTTATAAACATGCATTGAACAGGATGAAGTTCAACCGCTGGTCAGTGTTTCATTTGGGTAGTTAAACAATTTCAATCATTTTTTTGTGAATGGTCCCCTGAATGGGAAAAGATAAAGTGTATTCTTTTTTGCTCCCCGTCTTGTGGCATAAAAACTGGTTCCCCTTTTCTTGAATAAGTTTTATCTTAAAAAAATTGGGCCCCTTTACAAACAGGCCGGGAAAAATCTCTCTGGTATTGGTTGCTAAAAAATGATCCATGTTTATATTTTTTATTTTTTTTTCCACTGGCGACCCCCCAAAGGGCAGGGTGGCCCGAAAAAAAAAACCATCTTTACTCCATCACTTCTTGCCAAAAGGGTCTTTACACTACATTTTTTAAACTGAAAATTCCCCCCCTCCTTCAGGTGGGCACTGTCCCATCTCAGGACTCAAGTCCGGCCTCCCCATTTCCTGAACCCCCTTCATAAATGTTACTTTGCTCACCTCCAACAGCACGTCAATTTTAAAAAACCATTTGTCCCCATTCATCTTAAAACCGCTCCCAATCCTTAAAGCCCAACCCCCTCCCAAAAACCTCCTTTCCCCTCCCCCAAACCTTCCTGGGCCCGCCCCTACCCCCCCTTTCCCCACAGACTGATACACTCTTTAATCCCTTCTGTTTTTGCTCCATTCTCTCTACATGTCCCAACCACCTCAACAACCCCTTTCCCCAGCCCTCTGGACAACAATTTTGGTAATCCCCACCTCCTCCATTCACCTCATCTTTCATAGACCCATCCGCTGACACGTCCACTCCCAAATATCTGAATACGTTCACCTCCTCCATACTCTCTCCCTCCAATCTGATATTCAATCTTTCATCACCTAATCTTTTTGTTATCCTCATAACCTTACTCTTTCCTGTATTCACCTTTAATTTTCTTCTTTTGCACACCCTACCAAATTCATCCACCAATCTCTGCAACTTCTCTTCAGAATCTCCCAAGAGCACAGTGTCATCAGCAAAGAGCAGCTGTGACAACTCCCACTTTGTGTGTGATTCTTTGTCTTTTAACTCCACGCCTCTTGCCAAGACCCCCGCATTCACCCCTCTCACAACCCCATCTATAAATATATTAAACAACCACGGTGACATCACACATCCTTGTCTAAGGCCTACCTTTACTGGGAAAAAATTTCCTTCTTTCCTACATACTCTAACTTGAGCCTCACTATCCTCGTAAAAACTCTTCACTGCTTTCAGTAACCCACCTCCTACACCACACACTTGCAACATCTGCCACATTGCCCCCCCATCCACCCTGTCATATGCCTTTTCCAAATCCATAAATGCCACAAAGACCTCTTTAGCCTTATCTAAATACTGTTCACTTATATGTTTCACTGTAAACACCTGGTCCACACACCCCCTACCTTTCCTAAAGCCTCCTTGTTCATCTGCTATCCTATTCTCCGTCTTACTCTTAATTCTTTCAATTATAACTCTACCATACACTTTACCAGGTACACTCAACAGACTTATCCCCCTATAATTTTTGCACTCTCTTTTATCCCCTTTGCCTTTATACAAAGGAACTATGCATGCTCTCTGCCAATCCCTAGGTACCTTACCCTCTTCCATACATTTATTAAATAATTGCACCAACCACTCCAAAACTATATCCCCACCTGCTTTTAACATTTCTATCTTTATCCCATCAATCCCGGCTGCCTTACCCCCTTTCATTCTGCCCACTGCCTCACGAACTTCCCCCACACTCACAACTGGCTCTTCCTCACTCCTACAAGATGTTATTCCTCCTTGCCCTATACACGAAATCACAGCTTCCCCATCTTCATCAACATTTAACAATTCCTCAAAATATTCCTTCCATCTTCCCAATACCTCCAACTCTCCATTTAATAACTCTCCTCTCCTATTTTTAACTGACAAATCCATTTGCTCTCTAGGCTTTCTCAACTTGTTAATCTCACTCCAAAACTTTTTCTTATTTTCAACAAAATTTGTTGATAACATCTCACCCACTCTCTCATTTGCTCTCTTTTTACATTGCTTCACCACTCTCTTAACTTCTCTCTTTTTCTCCATATACTCTTCCCTCCTTGCATCACTTCTACTTTGTAAAAACTTCTCATATGCTAACTTTTTCTCCCTTACTACTCTCTTTACATCATCATTCCACCAATCGCTCCTCTTCCCTCCTGCACCCACT
Source organism: Cherax quadricarinatus (assembly GCF_038502225.1). Taxonomy (NCBI): domain Eukaryota; kingdom Metazoa; phylum Arthropoda; class Malacostraca; order Decapoda; family Parastacidae; genus Cherax; species Cherax quadricarinatus. The sequence continues at coordinate 1,927,090 of NC_091344.1, forward strand.
TTCCTGTAACCACAAACTTCTGCTGAACACTCTAACACTACATTTTTAAACCTACCCCATACCTCTTCGACCCCATTGCCTATGCTCTCATTAGCCCATCTATCCTCCAATAGCTGTTTATATCTTACCCTAACTGCCTCCTCTTTTAGTTTATAAACCTTCACCTCTCTCTTCCCTGATGCTTCTATTCTCCTTGTATCCCATCTACCTTTTACTCTCAGTGTAGCTACAACTAGAAAGTGATCTGATATATCTGTGGCCCCTCTATAAACATGTACATCCTGAAGTCTACTCAACAGTCTTTTATCTACCAATACATAATCCAACAAACTACTGTCATTTCGCCCTACATCATATCGTGTATACTTATTTATCCTCTTTTTCTTAAAATATGTATTACCTATAACTAAACCCCTTTCTATACAAAGTTCAATCAAAGGGCTCCCATTATCATTTACACCTGGCACCCCAAACTTACCTACCACACCCTCTCTAAAAGTTTCTCCTACTTTAGCATTCAAGTCCCCTACCACAATTACTCTCTCACTTGGTTCAAAGGCTCCTATACATTCACTTAACATCTCCCAAAATCTCTCTCTCTCCTCTGCATTCCTCTCTTCTCCAGGTGCATACACGCTTATTATGACCCACTTCTCGCATCCAACCTTGACTTTAATCCACATAATTCTTGAATTTACACATTCATATTCTCTTTTCTCCTTCCATAACTGATCATTTAACATTACTGCTACCCCTTCCTTTGCTCTAACTCTCTCAGATACTCCAGATTTAATCCCATTTATTTCCCCCCACTGAAACTCTCCTACCCCCTTCAGCTTTGTTTCGCTTAGGGCCAGGACATCCAACTTCTTTTCATTCATAACATCAGCAATCATCTGTTTCTTGTCATCCGCACTACATCCACGCACATTTAAGCAACCCAGTTTTATAAAGTTTTTCTTCTTCTCTTTTTTATATATATATATATATATATATATATATATATATATATATATATATATATATATATATATATATATATATATATATATATATATATATATATCTGGTCGAAGGAGACTCGAACGTACGAATCTTGGGACAAGATACGCAGTGCTTTAATCATCGTACCACACTGGACCAATACCTTGGCGACCAGCCAACGCTAGATCCAAGGCAGCCAGCATTCAGGCATGTGGTGTTAGTTATTTCATCTCCTCCTCTGCATCTGTGCTCCAGTTCCCCGAATTAAGCCTGAATGCCTTCCACATCCCCCCCCCCAAGGCGCTGTATAATCCTCCGGGTTTACCGCTTCCCCCTTGATTATAATAATAATAATAATAATAATCCTCTGCATGCATCAACCAACGAGAGATTTTTACAATGTTTAGAATTCGCAGAACAGGCGAAATATTCGCAAACACTAATCTCTGGTCGAAGGAGACTCTCACCTACAAAGGTTAGGGATAAGTGGGGGATGAGAGTGAAAGAGCAACAATATGCATCGAAGTTGTTGCAATAGGTAAGTTTCCATTAAAAAGTCAAAGGCGAGACTTTCAGTGAGGAAGTCACATATAATAAATAGGTTGAGACGTCAGAGGTGAATCCTGCTGCCCATCTGACTGTCCTTGCAGAACGTTTCTGGGCATTTTTCCATAATGTGTCTGTGGGTGAAGTGTGTGTGACTCTCATGCAGAACCTAGTATCTTCTGCAGAGGATACGGTGCATTGGTTTACATCTCTATCTGGAATGAAGATGAGAAATAGGATAGGGGCAAATACTGTGCCATGTGGAACAGAGCTCTTCACTATGGCAGCTTCCGTTTTAATTCTGTTTACCACTACTCTTTGTGCTCGATTAGTTAGAAAGTTGAAGATCCATCTGCCCACTTTGCCAGTTATCCCTTTAGCACGCATTTTGTGTGCTATTACACAATTATCGCACTTGACATAGGCTTTTGCAAAATCTGTGTATATTATATCTGCTTTCTGTTTGTTTTTCACTGCATCCAAGACCATATCATAGTGATTCAGTAGTTGCGTGAGGCAGGAGCGACCTGCTCTGAACCCATGTTGCCCTGGATTGTGCAATTGTTAGGAATCCAAGTGGTTTGCAATCCTGCTTTTTAGAACTCTTTCAGATGTTTTTATGATGTGGGACGTTAGAGCTATTGGTCCACAGTTCTTAGCTGTTGCTTTGCTGCCGCCATTATGAAGTGGGGATATATCCGTTGTTTTTAGTGACTGTGGAATCTCACCAAGAGCATACACAGTGTCTATGCTCCTGGCCAGTAAACGTTCGCTATAAGCACTTCACTAATTACATCCAGTTCGAAGGACCAACGGGCAAATGTGGAAAATTGCATTTATCTGAATGTATCATTATGTACATAACAGTAAATGAACAAAGATAATTATTATTTATCAGTTAGACAAGTAGGAACTTGGGACACCTAGGTCGCAAAAAATGTCCCCCTTTGATACCTACCACTGTCATATCCGATTAATTACAAATGAAATATGTATCACCAGGAATGCTGGTAAATATATAAATTTGTGGACTGTATATTAAAATTGAAAAAAGATTATGTATACACATTTACATAACAGAATGAGAATATACTTTAATATCACTCACCAATTTGACTGGAGATTAAGGTGTATCATACTCAGAAAACCTCTATGTCTATACATGAAATAACACTGGCCAGAGTTAAATATAACAGACTTATCTGAGGTTCCTGGAGCTGTCTTGGCCAGTTGCCTGATATCTCAAGTTATGCATGAATGCACTTCCAACAATTTCGCCTCCTATTTGAGAGGTGCCAACCCAATTTTACTTCTAGAGCACGAAAATTCTTCACATTATTAACTAACGTCTGTTACTCCATTCAAACAACAATGGCGAGTCCCTTCTGCGCAGGTGCAGGCTTCTTCCCATTTTCCATAACATAATTTTTACTAAATACAGTATGGCCATCTATTTACATATAACTACTGTATTTCTGGAAAATGTATACAGTATTTTCCACAGTGACCTTACAAGGTGACACTCCCTGGATGGTCCGCTGGTCACCTGGTACAAGTCCGCCATCACAAATCCGGCAATCAGTTATTCGGTTCCTTCAGTTATTCGGCACTAATTTTGGCTAGCATAATTTCAAATTTTCAGGATTGCCACACCAACCTGCTGGTACTGTCTGGTGGCGCTACTTGCTGCATAAGTCATTCCAATTTCTTTTTCTCCATTTATTGTTTTAACCTGCTTACTTTTAGCCCTAGCCATGGTTCCAGTGAATAAAAGAAATGCTTCTCATTATGTAAAGCACCTACACAGTACATTATCCATTAAAGATAAGGTGGCTTTAAAGCCACTGTCGGTTGTCATGAGCTCAGTCTCATGAAGCAGGAGAATATGCTTTATTATTATGCTAATATCAACACTACAGCTTATTTGCCTATCACAATTGATCTAATATGACATAAGAAACAATATAAATAACATAAAACATGTTAAATATTCCAGAATGAATAATATTTGGCATAACACCGAGCAGTTCGACAGAGTTATGAAGAGGATATGGTAAACAAATATCATTCTCCTATCCTTGTCTTGGTGGCTTTTGTTAGAGAAAACGAAGTAAGTATAGCACAGGGCTAACTATGATAAACACTCGTACTCCGCCATAAACATGAAACAAAAGTTATTTTCTCTCTATAGACTATCACACATAGCAGCATGTGTGTAGAGAACTTAGGATAACCCCAAAAAAGTCAACGTGGCTTATTTTTAGTACCTGGCTTGGGTTAGTCATATATGATTTTTGGTAAATATTCGATTCCCAGCCAGGGTAGAAACATTAGGCATGTTTCTTTACACCTGTTGTCTATGTTTACCCATCAGTAAATGGGTACCTGGGTGTTAGTCGACTGGTGTGGGTGTTATCCTGGGACACTGACCTAATTTTCTTGAAATGCTCAGCATAACAAGTGCCTTTCTATACAGTAGTATGTCACTCGTATTGTAGATAGTGACCCTCGTATTGTAGATAGTCTTAATGACCCTCGTGTAGTAGATAGTCTTTTTAGTATGATAATAAGATGTTATCTTCATTATAGAATAATAAGAAAACATTATAACATTTATATTATAACAATAAGGTAAAAGGACCCCAATGGAAATAAGTCACAGTGTCTGACTTTATTGGGTTGTCCTAGGTTCTCTACACATATGCTGCTATGTATGATAATTCTATGTAACTGTATTTGTGTATACCTGAATAAACTTACTTACTGATGTCAGCTAGGCCTGTATACCTTGTGCATTTACGTGTAGTAAATAAAGATATTATTATTATTATTATTATTATTATTATTATTATATTATTATTATTATTATTATTATTATTATTATTATTATTATTATTATTATTATAATATTATTATTATTATTGTGAAAATTTGTGTGGACTGCCTCCAAGTGAGTCGCCTACCCTGGCAAACTCTGTTGACATCGAGCTCTGAGGTGGGTACCTCAGCCTCACAAGTGGCTTATAGGACAGATTTTCACAAATGACTGATGTTGCAAGAAACTCGCCTGCATGCACGTATAAAGGACTAACTTACTTGGTGTTGCAGCATATATCCTGATCTTCAACTTCCCTAAGCTTAGCCTTAGCCCCTTTGGACTTCCCCTCAGAAACCACGTGCAACTGGGAGCCTGAATTCCTGCAATATTCAGTCGTTATTAGTGACCTGCCTGCACCTCAGAAATTCCTATATCCAAGAGGGTGTGTATCCCCTAGTATAACTATGCAGACTGACAAGAGACACTGGTACTTACTGGGCATGCACTGCCTGCTGCGCAAAGGGCCTACAGATCAACTCACTCACAATTCTCCCCAGACACTGGCCAGAAATCTACGAGATAAAGTGGAGGTCTTGTCTTACTGTATGGGCCTGACGGAGGTCATCTATGGTACATCGAGGTGCCTCTACCAGATTTCCCCAGGTCTCGAATGTGAGGACACGTTGGGGGCGCTGTCTGCTGATCACGGCACGTCTTGTCCAGTTGGTGTCTGTCTTAAGAAGGATGCTATTGTGTCTTTGAGACCCGCGCCTCATAGTTCAAACTAGGGCTGCCAGTTCTCCCTAGCTAGCTTATCCTAGTGTTTTCCTACATTATTGGCCTATTACTACCTATGTTAAGGTCTTAGGTCTACATTATTATTATCTACAGTTGCCTCAATAATCCTAATATTAGTGTACTAACAGTAAACTACCTACTCCTTCCCTGAAGGGTAAATCTATAAATTAAATAGGTGCCTACCATCAATCCACGCCAATTTGGGGAGAATTCTTTTTGTTTGGGTGGGTTTAAGGGCCACCGAACGGTGTGTTTTTACCCCGTTGGGACTTCTCGAACCGAATAAGTTCCAACAATTATTATATTATTATTATTATTATTATTATTATTATTATTATATTATTATTATTATTATTATTATTATTATTATTATTATTATTATTATTATTATATTTTCTCAGTTGTTTGTTGGGTTATCTTATTCAAACTTGGGCAATGTATGATGGAAAGATACTTCTTCACGTACATACAGTTGCGCAGCCGCAGCCACAGCAAGGAGCAACAAGGCTGCTCCTATATTTTGCCGTCCCGTAGGCCTATCTGAACTCCAGTAATGGCCAAATTGCATGTACTGCTGCAACAACATGCAAGGAACCTATAGTGACATAAAAACTGACGGTGACGACAACGAAATGGACAAAATATGACAAAAGAGGGACTGGCATTCAAGTACCAGACCTGCTGCCAGACGTGAACCAGACATGAGACGTTTTCCACTACAATGAAATAACTGACCTCCATATCAACTGCACCAGTGTTTAACGGGAAGACAACATGGCAGAAAACCTGATCAACAAAACTCCAAGGAAATGACAGGTCTGTAGGGCTTTTTTCCTCAGTGTCAAACTAGGGAAAGAATTGAGCATTTAAACATGGCTGACTGGCATCCAAACACCAGCTTCTGCCAGACGTACGTCCTGCAAAGTGAACTTCTCATCTTTACTGACGTTCATCTGTTGACAGTAGCATCATATCTGTACCATCATCATATCACCTGTACCAGTTAGTTAGTTACCATTTGGTCCTAGGCACATGTCGATTAGACACTAGGCCTGTTGTGTGTGTGTATGTGTGTAGGTGTACTCACCTATTTGTACTCACCTATTTGTGGTTGCAGGGGTCGAGTCCTAGCTCCTGGCCCCGCCTCTTCACCGGTTGCTACTAGGCCCTCTAGGTGTGTGTGTGTGTGTGTGTGTGTGTGTGTGTGTGTGTGTGTGTGTGTGTGTGTGTGTGTGTGTGCGTGTGTGTGTGTGTGTGTTGTGTGTGTGTGTGTACTCACCTATTTGTACTCACCTATTTGTAGTTGTGCTAACGAGAGGGAAACACAGGAGACATCGTCAAATCTACAATACAAAACACCAACGTTATAGGACGGTTATCCCTCAGTGCCAGTCGTGGGAAAGAAGTGAATAGGTAAACAGCCAAGGTTAATGTTTTAGTAGGTGACCTATATTCAGCTGACCAGTGTACAGTGAGAGAATCATAGGGAAAACGCCAAATATATCTATAAACTCAAGGAAAGTCAGGGTGTAGGTGGCGTATTTCCCTCAGTGTTTTAAAAATGGCAGAGTCAGCAGAATAGGTCAGGAGACAACAACAAGACACAACCCCCGATAAATGGAATTGAGGGGGATTTGGAAGGATAAAACCACTGATTAAACCTTTCTGGTCAACCAGAATGGAAAGGAGTTAGAAGTTAATAGGTGAAGCCAGACTGTGAAGTGAGGTGGGAAGGGGAGTGTGTAATAAGGGGTTAACTGTAAGGGGTTTGTGAAGTTAAGGGAAAAGTGAGCAGTGAATAGGGTTTTGAAGAAGAAAATTTACTAGTAATTCAGTGGTGATTGCTAAAGCAGATACTAGGGTGTACTAGGTGACTGGAAAAGAGAAATAAATATTATATGTATATGAGTAAAAGAGAGAAGAGTGAAAAATGTCACTATCGCCGCAAGGTATGGCAACACCGTATACCCAAACAACAGCAGTGGCACACAGCTCTTATTGTAGTGCTCTTAAGTGGTGATATCCAAATTAATCCAGGACCTCAAACTATTGTGCAGAGGCAAAACAGACAGATAAATGACGGTGATAATGGCGGTCTAGTAGCTAGGAACGATAACCTTAGCTCCATATGTAATGCATACATAGGTCAATGTGAGACAATACAGCCATTATTATCTCAAACACTGCCAAACAGGTGCATACACTGTACTAAAGTACGCATAAAAAACAGAAAATGCACCTTATGTAAAATGTGTAAGGGGTGGGTGCATGATGGATGTATGTACAATTATAGCAACGGTGCCAGAATTCATTTTGTGTGTAACAAATGCACTTTGGCACAGTTACCCTTTAGCAGTGATGACATTGATTTACCTAATTTTAATACAAATGACCCATTGCCATATATTGATGATTATGATTGTTTTATGAAAACAGGCCTTCACTTTATTCATGTCAATGCAAGATCACTTCTTCCTAAATTGGCAGAGATTAAGATTCTAGCTAACAAAATTAGGGCGGCAGTTATAACCATCTCTGAATCCTGGTTGGATGATACGGTGACTGACGACGAGGTCAAAATAGAAGGTTACAATATAAAACGCTTAGATAGAAACAGAAAGGGTGGTGGAGTATGTGCCTACATCAGAAATGACTTAGCTTACAACCCAAGACCTGACTTAAATAACAATAAACTGGAGATACTATGGTTTGAAGTGCTGCTTCGCAAGACCAAACCCATCTTAGTAGGAACTAGTTACCGCCCTCCCACCCAGGACCAGTTCATAGAAGACTTTTCCAGAGTATTGTCCGGACTTGAAAACAATTGCGAGACAATAATACTGGGCGACTTCAATATCTGTTTTCAGCAGCAAAATAACGGGCTATGCAAAAGTTATAAGCAAATTCTAGGTTTAAATAGTTACACTCGACTAATTAATACACCAACCCGGATCACACAATTCTCAACCACCATAATTGACCACATACTTTGTAACCGCTCTGAGAATATTAGTCAGTCAGGCGTCATTACCACAGGTCTTAGTGATCATTTCATTATTTACTGCGCCAGGAAAATCACTAGGGATAGGATAGGCCTACACAGGACAATAAAAATGAGGTCAACTAGAAACTACAGTAAAGAAACACTGGTAAATAGGCTACACAATTGTGACTGGACAGAGATAACAAGTTGCACGGAAGTAAACGATGCCTGGGAAAAATTCAAAACAATGTTCACTACCATCCTTGATAATATTGTACCAGTTAAAGAGGTTAGGATTAAACGAAGAACTGAACCCTGGATGATTACTGAGATATTAGATAACATGAAATTCAGAGACCAGCTGCTAAAAAGATTTAAAGCAAACAGACAGGATATTGCAACAAAATGAATTCCAAAGGTGAGGAACAGAGTACAGAGACTCATAAAAGGAGCAAAGGCTCAAAAATTGAAGAGTATAAGCATAACCCCAGAAAGCTCTGGCAACAACTAAAACAGTTGGGGTGTAGCCATAAGCCAGTAGATAGGTCTAACATAGTACTCACTATCGATAATGAGGTATGCCACGAAACATCTAAGGTGGCAAATTGCTTTAATTCCTACTACACATCTGTTGCATCAAATACCTTTAACACAGACTCTGATAAGTTTCAAACATACTATATCAATAAAGGGGTAACCCCAAACAGTTGTCAACTAGTAAGTGTATCTCATGACTTTATTCAAAAAGAACTAAGCATGTTAAACCCAACTAAGAGCACAGGCCCTGATAACATCCCGTCTAAGTTCCTAAAAGATGGCCCCTCAAGGAAGGTTCCTTGATGTTGGTGAGGGGCTCTTGATTTAGGGAATTGGATCTGTGCTCCAGTTCCCCGAATTAAGCCTGAATGCCTTCCACATATCCCCCCCCCAGGCGCTGTATAATCCTCCGGGTTTAGCGCTTCCCCCTTGATTATAATAATAATAATAAATCCTAAAAGATGGGGCTTCTGAATTGTCAGTCCCTATTGCTCACATAATAAATCTATCAATCACCACTAATACCGTACCGGAGGGGTTCAAGGAGGCCAGAGTTACTCCTATCTTCAAGAAAAATAGTAGGTCTGATGTCAGCAACTATAGGCCTGTTAGTATACCCAGTATAATATCCAAAATTCTTAAGAGGGCGGTGTACTCTCAAGTAGTTAAGTACCTCAATGACAACAAGATTCTCCATAGCTATCAATCGGGCTTTAGACGATCTTACTCAACCGACACCTCCCTAATTAATCTGATGGATTACCTGAGAACTGAAATGTCAAAGGGGAACCTCATAGGTATGGTAACCTTAGACCTGCAAAAGGCCTTCGATACTGTCAACCACAATATATTATGTAAGAAACTTCAAGCTATCGGTATAGGTTCTGTAGACTGGTTTAAGTCCTACCTTAGCAACAGGAGACAAATTGTCAAAATCAACAAAACGGAATCAGGACCCCTGCCGATTGCATGTGGAGTTCCCCAAGGTAGTATTCTGGGTCCTTATTATTCTTATGTTATATCAATGACATGCCTATCAGTGTCAAGTGCAAACTCCTACTGTATGCAGATGACGGTGCCCTGTTAGTGTCAGGTAAAGACCCACAAGATATAGCTAATGTTTTAACACTGGAACTGGAGTCCTGCAGCAAATGGTTAGTAGACAACAAACTATCATTACACCTCGGGAAAACTGAAGCCATTCTCTTTGGCACGAAACATAAACTGAGAAGGGTAAATAATTTTAATGTCCAGTGGTGACGTGTACTTAGCTCTGTGAAGACCTGTTTGTGTGCTCTCTCTGAATCTGAACCAGGATGCCCTCTCTTGAGCAACTTTACCAGCAGCTGAGAGAGGAGCTCAGAGTTGCTAAGCTGGAGATACGGCGATTAACGGAGGAGAACAAGAGGATTCGAAGTAATCCTCCTGTTGTGAGTCCCCAGGTTAAGAGGGGAGCTTGGTCAGTGGCCGGGCAACATGGAACTATGTTGAAGCCTCCACACCATGCTGAGGCCTGCACAACATGCTGAGGCCTTCATATCATGCTGAGGCCTCCACACCATGCTGGGGCCTCCACACCATGCTGAGGCCTGCACACCATGTTGAAGCCTCCACACCATGATGAGGCCTCCACACCATGCTGAGGCCTCCACACCATGCTGAAGCCTCCACATCATATTTGGGTATCCATACAATGCTGAGGCCTCCACACCATGCTAAGGCCTCCACACCATGCTGAGGCCTCCACACCATGCTGAGGCCTCCACATCATGCTGAGGCCTCCACATCATGCTGAGGCCTCCACACAATGCTGAGGCCTCCACACCATTCTGAGGCCTCCACATCATGCTGAGGCCTCCACACCAAGCTGAGGCCTCCACACCATGCTGGGGTCTCCACACCATGCTGAGGCCTCCACACCATGCTGAGGCCTCCACACCATGTTGGGGTCTCCACACCATGCTGAGGCCTCCACACCATGTTGGGGTCTCCACACCATGCTGAGGCCTCCACACCAAGCTGAGGCCTCCACACCATGCTGCGGCCTCCACATCATGCTGAGGCCTCCACACCATGCTGAGGCCTCCACACCATGTTGGGGTCTCCACACCATGCTGAGGCCTCCACACCATGTTGGGGTCTCCACACCATGCTGAGGCCTCCACACCATGTTGGGGTCTCCACACCATGCTGAGGCCTTCACACCATGTTGGGGTCTCCACACCATGCTGAGGCCTCCACACCATGTTGGGGTCTCCACACCATGCTGAGGCCTCCACACCATGGTGGGGTCTCCACACCATGCTGAGGCCTCCACACCATGCTGAGGCCTCCACACCATGCTGAGGCCTCCACACCATGCTGAGGCCTCCACACCATGGTGAGGCCTCCACATCATGCTGAGGCCTCCACATCATGCTGAGGCCTCCACACAATGCTGAGGCCTCCACACCATTCTGAGGCCTCCACATCATGCTGAGGCCTCCACACCAAGCTGAGGCCTCCACACCATGCTGCAGCCTCCACATCATGCTGAGGCCTCCACACCATGCTGAGGCCTCCACACCATGTTGGGGTCTCCACACCATGCTGAGGCCTCCACACCATGTTGGGGTCTCCACACCATGCTGAGGCCTCCACACCAAGCTGAGGCCACCACACCATGCTGCGGCCTCCACATCATGCTGAGGCCTCCACACAATGCTGAGGCCTCCACACCATGTTGGGGTCTCCACACCATGCTGAGGCCTCCACACCATGTTGGGGTCTCCACACCATGCTGAGGCCTCCACACCATGTTGGGGTCTCCACACCATGCTGAGGCCTCCACACCATGTTGGGGTCTCCACACCATGCTGAGGCCTTCACACCATGTTGGGGTCTCCACACCATGCTGAGGCCTCCACACCATGTTGGGGTCTCCACACCATGCTGAGGCCTCCACACCATGTTGGGGTCTCCACACCATGCTGAGGCCTCCACACCATGCTGAGGCCTCCACACCATGCTGAGGCCTCCACACCATGCTGAGGCCTCCACACCATGCTGAGGCCTCCACACCATGCTGAGGCCTCCACACCATGCTGAGGCCTCCACACCATGCTGAGGCCTCCACACCATGCTGAGGCCTCCACACCATGCTGAGGCCTCCACACCATGCTGAGGCCTCCACACCATGCTGAGGCCTCCACACCATGCTGAGGCCTCTACACCATGCTGAGGCCTCCACACCATGCTGAGGCCTCCACACCATGCTGAGGCCTCTACACCATGCTGAGGCCTATTCCCTGAACTGGGATTAGACTCACTAAAAATTGAAAGCCATTATTTTAATATGATTAAACTCCCTTTAAGCGACAGTTATAATAAAGACTTACGCTGTTTATAGTTAATCCTGAGGTTACCTTTCACAGCTTTCTAACCTGAGATAAACAGATGTTATAATGAGTCTGGATGGACCCAAGTATAGACTGGTCTTTTCCCTAATTTGTGGATTAGTTGTGCTTTGTTCCGGTCAAGGAAGCAGAGGATTAGATTCTTCAGCTTTTCAAACAAAAATATGTTTTTTCCAGCCTGGTTATTGCAGCTTTTGTTTGTGGAGATCACCTGTTATTCCATCACACACAACCACCCGTTCAATAATCCTCCCAGTACCCAGCCACCTTAACCACACCACTTGCCACACCCAGCCACCTTAACCACACCACTTGCCACACCCAGCCACCTTAACCACACCACTTGCCACACCCAGCCAACTTAACCACACCACTTGCCACACCCAGCCACGTTAAGATGGCTGGGTGTAAGGATTGGCGTGATTAAGATGGATGGGTGTAAGGATTGGCGTGATTAAGATGGATGGGTGTAAGGATTGGCGTGATTAAGATGGCTGGGTGTAAGGATTGGCGTGATTAAGATGGATGGGTGTGAGGATTGGCGTGATTAAGATGGATGGGTGTGAGGATTGGCGTGATTAAGATGGATGGGTGTAAGGATTGGCGTGATTAAGATGGATGGGTGTGAGGATTGGCGTGATTAAGATGGATGGGTGTAAGGATTGGCGTGATTAAGATGGATGGGTGTAAGGATTGGCGTGATTAAGATGGATGGGTGTAAGGATTGGCGTGATTAAGATGGCTGGGTGTAAGGATTGGCGTGATTAAGATGGATGGGTGTAAGGATTGGCGTGATTAAGATGGCTGGGTGTAAGGATTGGCGTGATTAAGATGGATGGGTGTGAGGATTGGCGTGATTAAGATGGATGGGTGTGAGGAGTGGTGTGGTTTAAGGCTCCTAGGTGTGAGTAGTGTAGTTAACCATACCACTCCTCACACCCAGCTTCCCTCCCCACTCCCCTTCCACATACCCAATCACCCTCCCAACTCCCCTTCCCAATACCTACTCTCCCTCCCCAATCCCCCCACACGGAGTCTCCCTCCCCACTTCTTGACTCATGAATGCTCCCCACACTACCTCATCTGATCCCTCCTCTACATCCCGTCAGGCTGTGATGGATATGTGGGGCAGCAGGCCTCCAGCAACAACAGCCTGGTTGACCAGGCAAGCACCAGACGAGCCTGGCCCATGGCCGGCTTCAGAGAGTAGATTACCTCTCGAAACTCTTCAAAGGTGTATCAAAGGTACATACCCTGCACGCACTTAGTATAATCTTGGGAAAATGCTAGGCATATGTAGGTCATGATGGACTTGAAGAATCGTGTGAAATTAGGGTTGATTCGAGAAAAAGGAGAGTAGCTTCAGCTCCTTGAATCAAAAACCTTTCAGCAGCAACATGACACTATACAACAATGTTGACCAACTCTCCCCACTCTGTGATACCCTCCTAACTCCATCCCCACCAATGCATATCCATCTTTCCTACCCCAAACCAAAAGAAACAACACTCCTCCCCTATACCACACTCAGAAAGATTCTCCACAGCCTTACCCTTCAACACATCCAGCAATCCACCACACACCCGTTGATCACTCCACACTCAGTTACCACTCTCAGACCTCCTGCACTCAACCACTCTCCTCACTCCCAGAAATCCATCCTACGTGCTGGAATTTGACTGGGAAACAGCTAGCGTTTGTTCCTGTTATGTAACTATGATAAGGAATAAGGTATCAGAACACAGGTAAATAATAATCAACTCTTCATATCCCTCCTTCATCCACAACTTAAAATCACTCAATAGAGTGGAAGTTTAATAGGAGAGCTCTGCCTTACGTAATAATGTCAAATCACACATTCAAGGAACACAATAATTATTGCATATTATGATATGTTTGATAACTAGAACTTTCAAAATATGAGATACCAAGTTACTGATGAGAATCTTCAAGACACTCGTTCTGTCTAGGCAGGAAAACTGCGCTATTCTACTGAATTCTGTTATTCCATCTGTATTGGAGCACCTTCACAAATTTTATGAAATCGACGAAACACCTGAACTCCTATGGACATAGGCGAGAAAGATATAATTTACATTTGGAAGATTCTAAAGGTGCACTGCATATGAAAGCCAGGGGCTTGGCACGTGCTACAAGATACATCCAATGAAAAGTAGGGGCACGATGAGTACACTGAGAAACAACTTAGTAAATGTAATGAGACTAATACTCTTCATCACCTTGTTACGATGACAGGTATAGAATGGCCTTCACACCTTGTCGTAATGAGATAAATCGCAGAGCAAGCGAAAGACAACAGAAGTTATATGACTTGTATTTAGTTCACCAAATATACAAGTTGGTATTAACAATATGTACAATAATGTAAGAGCAAGTGTACAACACGTTGATCAAAGGAGGCAAAAATGCAAGAGTCAGACAAGATAAAGTGAAAGTCCAGCAGCCTAGACAAGTCTGCTAAAACTCGCTTGGCCGATGAACCGAGGTAGTGATATAACGACGGGGCCCCTTTTGATTGTTAAACCCTTAGCACCTGGTTCACCGGTCGGGAGGCAGCCTATATGGGAGTGTGACATACACCGAATAAAATATAACATACTCGTAGCATGCCTACCTAAAGCAAACATGATAGGTTCCTCATATCAGTAACTGTTCAGATGGGTTGTGGTGCATACGTTGAACTGCTGGTCAGATCGCCTGGTCAGTCTGACCAAGAATTAAAAGATCTGATCTGGGACCGGGCAGCGGGGACAATGACCCCTCACCCCCCTCCAGAAGCAACTACAAGTACTTTAAAGGCAACTCTCCATTTGTTCGCGAAGTGGAACCAATAGCAAGCAGCAAACATGTGGTACTGAGCTTTGAATATTTTGTGGAATGAGCAATAAAGAAAAAGAGGAAATGAACAACAGAAAATGGGACTACGATGGCATGATTTGGATAGGGCGGTGGTGGACGCAAAACCAGTACACAGCTTCAAGGGAAGATACATGATACATGGCCGAAGAGGCCAAAAATAAAAGAAAATAGTCATGTCGATCTATGTGATCTAGAAGGCGGGGCCAGGAGCTGGGTACTGACTCCCGCAAACACCAAGTACAGCTCGGTGAGTACACAGTTCAAGAGTCAGGAAAGAACTCATAGCCAAAAAAAAAAGTTGAAAAATGTTTTAAAACCAACAAAAACGAGAAAATCATGATTAAAAAAAATCATTAAGAACATAAGAAAGGAGGAACACTGCAGCAGTCTTACTGGCCCATACTAGGCAAGTCTTTCTCAAACTCAAACCCTCTAGCAAAAACATTTGCCCAACCCATTTTCAATGTTACCCCAAAGAAGCTTAATAATCCAATTTACTTTTGCTGTGCAAGTCCAACTTAATTCCAGTCCTCTTATTCATGTATTTATCTAACCTATATTTAAAGCTACACAAGATTTTAGCTTCAGCTATCGTGAGGCAGACTGTTCCACTCGTCGACTACTCTATTTCCAAGAAAGTATTTACCTGCATCCTTCTAAATCTAAACTTATGCAATTTGAATTCATTCATAATATAAAGTGAAAGCCCAGATGTAGGGGCAAAAAAAAATGTACATTATTAGTTGTTGTAGTTGTAGCTGATGATGTTGTAGTTGTAGCTGCTGATGCTGTAGTTGTAGCTGCTGATGCTGTAGTTGTAGCTGCTGATGCTGTAGTTGTAGCTGCTGATGCTGTAGTTGTAGCTGCTGATGCTGTAGTTGTAGCTGCTGATGCTGTAGTTGTAGCTGCTGATGCTGTAGTTGTAGCTGCTGATGCTGTAGTTGTAGCTGCTGATGCTGTAGTTGTAGCTGCTGATGCTGTAGTTGTGGCTGTTGATGCTGTAGTTGTGGCTGCTGATGCTGTAGTTGTGGCTGCTGATGCTGTAGTTGTAGCTGCTGATGCTGTAGTTGTAGCTGCTGATGCTGTAGTTGTAGCTGCTGATGCTGTAGTTGTGGCTGTTGATGCTGTACTTGTGGCTGCTGATGCTGTAGTTGTGGCTGCTGATGCTGTAGTTGTGGCTGCTGATGCTGTAGTTGTAGCTGCTGATGCTGTAGTTGTAGCTGCTGATGCTGTAGTTGTAGCTGCTGATGCTGTAGTTGTAGCTGCTGATGTTGTAGTTGTAGCTGCTGATGCTGTAGTTGTAGCTGCTGATGTTGTAGTTGTGGCTGCTGATGCTGTAGTTGTAGCTGCTGATGCTGTAGTTGTAGCTGCTGATGCTGTAGTTGTAGCTGCTGATGCTGTAGTTGTAGCTGCTGATGCTGTAGTTGTAGCTGCTGATGCTGTAGTTGTAGCTGCTGATGCTGTAGTTGTAGCTGCTGATGCTGTAGTTGTAGCTGCTGATGTTGTAGTTGTGGCTGCTGATACTGTAGTTGTAGCTGCTGATGCTGTAGTTGTAGCTGCTGATGCTGTAGTTGTAGCTGCTGATGCTGTAGTTGTAGCTGCTGATGCTGTAGTTGTAGCTGCTGATGCTGTGGTTGTAGCTGCTGATGCTGTAGTTGTAGCTGCTGATGCTGTAGTTGTGGCTGCTGATGCTGTAGTTGTAGCTGCTGATGCTGTAGTTGTAGCTGCTGATGCTGTAGTTGTAGCTGCTGATGCTGTAGTTGTAGCTGCTGATGCTGTAGTTGTAGCTGCTGATGCTGTAGTTGTAGCTGCTGATGCTGTAGTTGCAGCTGCTGATGCTGTAGTTGTAGCTGCTGATGCTGTAGTTGTAGCTGCTGATGCTGTAGTTGTGGCTGTTGATGCTGTACTTGTGGCTGCTGATGCTGTAGTTGTGGCTGCTGATGCTGTAGTTGTAGCTGCTGATGCTGTAGTTGTAGCTGCTGATGCTGTAGTTGTAGCTGCTGATGCTGTAGTTGTAGCTGCTGATGCTGTAGTTGTAGCTGCTGATGTTGTAGTTGTAGCTGCTGATACTGTAGTTGTAGCTGCTGATGTTGTAGTTGTGGCTGCTGATGCTGTAGTTGTAGCTGCTGATGCTGTAGTTGTAGCTGCTGATGCTGTAGTTGTAGCTGCTGATGCTGTAGTTGTAGCTGCTGATGCTGTAGTTGTAGCTGCTGATGCTGTAGTTGTAGCTGCTGATGCTGTAGTTGTAGCTGCTGATGCTGTAGTTGTAGCTGCTGATGCTGTAGTTGTAGCTGCTGATGTTGTAGTTGTGGCTGCTGATACTGTAGTTGTAGCTGCTGATGCTGTAGTTGTAGCTGCTGATGCTGTAGTTGTAGCTGCTGATGCTGTAGTTGTAGCTGCTGATGCTGTAGTTGTAGCTGCTGATGCTGTGGTTGTAGCTGCTGATGCTGTAGTTGTAGCTGCTGATGCTGTAGTTGTGGCTGCTGATGCTGTAGTTGTAGCTGCTGATGCTGTAGTTGTAGCTGCTGATGCTGTAGTTGTAGCTGCTGATGCTGTAGTTGTAGCTGCTGATGCTGTAGTTGTGGCTGCTGATGCTGTAGTTGTAGCTGCTGATGCTGTAGTTGCAGCTGCTGATGCTGTAGTTGTAGCTGCTGATGCTGTAGTTGTGGCTGCTGATGCTGTAGTTGTAGCTGCTGATGCTGTAGTTGTAGCTGCTGATGCTGTAGTTGTAGCTGCTGATGCTGTAGTTGTAGCTGCTGATGTTGTAGTTGTAGCTGTTGATGCTGTAGTTGTAGCTGCTGATGCTGTAGTTGTGGCTGCTGATGCTGTAGTTGTGGCTGCTGATGCTGTAGTTGTAGCTGCTGATGCTGTAGTTGTAGCTGCTGATGCTGTAGTTGTAGCTGCTGATGCTGTAGTTGTAGCTGCTGATGCTGTAGTTGTAGCTGCTGATGCTGTAGTTGTGGCTGCTGATGCTGTAGTTGTAGCTGCTGATGCTGTAGTTGTAGCTGCTGATGCTGTAGTTGTAGCTGCTGATGCTGTAGTTGTAGCTGCTGATGCTGTAGTTGTAGCTGCTGATGCTGTAGTTGTAGCTGCTGATGCTGTAGTTGTAGCTGCTGATGCTGTAGTTGTAGCTGCTGATGCTGTAGTTGTAGCTGCTGATGCTGTAGTTGTAGCTGCTGATGCTGTAGTTGTAGCTGCTGATGCTGTAGTTGTGGCTGCTGATGCTGTAGTTGTGGCTGCTGATGCTGTAGTTGTAGCTGCTGATGCTGTAGTTGTAGCTGCTGATGCTGTAGTTGTAGCTGCTGATGCTGTAGTTGTAGCTGCTGATGCTGTAGTTGTGGCTGCTGATGCTGTAGTTGTGGCTGCTGATGCTGTAGTTGTGGTGGCAGTGGCTGCTGATGCTGTAGTTGTAGCTGCTGATGCTGTAGTTGTGGTGGCAGTGGCTGCTGATGCTGTAGTTGTAGCTGCTGATGCTGTAGTTGTGGTGGCAGTGGCTGCTGATGCTGTAGTTGTAGCTGCTGATGCTGTAGTTGTGGTGGCAGTGGCTGCTGATGCTGTAGTTGTGGCTGCTGATGCTGTAGTTGTGGTGGCAGTGGCTGCTGATGCTGTAGTTGTAGCTGCTGATGCTGTAGTTGTGGTGGCAGTGGCTGCTGATGCTGTAGTTGTAGCTGCTGATGCTGTAGTTGTGGTGGCAGTGGCTGCTGATGCTGTAGTTGTGGTGGCAGTGGCTGCTGTGCCTACTGTTTCTTCTTTTGCTGCTGCTTCTGTTACTATTTATGATAATGTTGCTGCTGTTTATTTTGCTGCTGCAAAATAAGCAGCAGCTGTAATATTAGATCTTGGCCCGAAGAGATGAGTTTGTAGTGCAGCGGCACTCATCCTGCGCAACAGCGGCACTCATCCTGCGCAACAGTGGCACTCATCCTGCGCAACAGCGGCACTCATCCTGCGGCACAGTGGCACTCATCCTGCGCAACAGCGGCACTCATCCTGCGCAACAGCGCCACTCATCCTGCGCAACAGCGCCACTCATCCTGCGCCACAGCGGCACTCATCCTGCGCAACAGTGGCACTCATCCTGCGCAACAGCGGCACTCATCCTGCGGCACAGTGGCACTCATCCTGCGCAACAGCGGCACTCATCCTGCGCAACAGCGGCACTCATCCTGCGCAACAGCGGCACTCATCCTGCGCAACAGCGGCACTCATCCTGCGCAACAGCGCCACTCATCCTGCGCAACAGTGGCACTCATCCTGCGCAACAG
Source organism: Cherax quadricarinatus (assembly GCF_038502225.1). NCBI lineage: Eukaryota > Metazoa > Arthropoda > Malacostraca > Decapoda > Parastacidae > Cherax > Cherax quadricarinatus. Next base: position 1,946,296 of record NC_091344.1, read on the forward strand.
CGGCACTCATCCTGCGCAACAGCACCACTCATCCTGCGCAACAGCACCACTCATCCTGCGCAACAGCGCCACTCATCCTGCGCAACAGCGCCACTCATCCTGCGCAACAGCACCACTCATCCTGCGCAACAGCGGCACTCATCCTGCGCAACAGCACCACTCATCCTGCGCAACAGCACCACTCATCCTGCGCAACAGCGCCACTCATCCTGCGCAACAGCGCCACTCATCCTGCGCAACAGCACCACTCATCCTGCGCAACAGCGGCACTCATCCTGCGCAACAGCGCCACTCATCCTGCGCAACAGCGCCACTCATCCTGCGCAACAGCGCCACTCATCCTGCGCAACAGCACCACTCATCCTGCGCAACAGCGCCACTCATCCTGCGCAACAGCGGCACTCATCCTGCGCAACAGCGCCACTCATCCTGCGCAACAGCACCACTCATCCTGCGCAACAGCGCCACTCATCCTGCGCAACAGCACCACTCATCCTGCGCAACAGCGCCACTCATCCTGCGCAACAGCGGCACTCATCCTGCGCAACAGCACCACTCATCCTGCGCAACAGCGCCACTCATCCTGCGCAACAGCGGCACTCATCCTGCGCAACAGCACCACTCATCCTGCGCAACAGCGCCACTCATCCTGCGCAACAGCACCACTCATCCTGCGCAACAGCGGCACTCATCCTGCGCAACAGCGCCACTCATCCTGCGCAACAGCGCCACTCATCCTGCGCAACAGCGCCACTCATCCTGCGCAACAGCACCACTCATCCTGCGCAACAGCGCCACTCATCCTGCGCAACAGCGGCACTCATCCTGCGCAACAGCGCCACTCATCCTGCGCAACAGCACCACTCATCCTGCGCAACAGCGCCACTCATCCTGCGCAACAGCACCACTCATCCTGCGCAACAGCGCCACTCATCCTGCGCAACAGCGGCACTCATCCTGCGCAACAGCACCACTCATCCTGCGCAACAGCGCCACTCATCCTGCGCAACAGCGCCACTCATCCTGCGCAACAGCACCACTCATCCTGCGCAACAGCGCCACTCATCCTGCGCAACAGCACCACTCATCCTGCGCAACAGCGGCACTCATCCTGCGCAACAGCGGCACTCATCCTGCGCAACAGCGCCACTCATCCTGCGCAACAGCACCACTCATCCTGCGCAACAGCACCACTCATCCTGCGCAACAGCGGCACTCATCCTGCGCAACAGCGGCACTCATCCTGCGCAATAGTGCCGATCACCCCAAGTAACTAACAACCCACTGACGATATGAACTTCATGATGAACTGTCTCAAAATTCAGGTATTATCACCGTTAAAACTGAAGTATCATTATCTACAGGTTTCACTACCTTTACAAACAATCTAATTACACAAATCCTACAAAGTATTGCAGAATGTTATCAACATGGGTCACAATGTTGACAACATTGTGACACTATTTCTTCAGTCCGGTAATTTTCTGCCGAAGGTATAATTCCAGAGAGCAGATTTATTATATCCACACATTTTTCATAGTCTTTCTTCTCTTGAAGTTGCTTTGTCAACTCTATCATCATCTTCTCTACGATTTTATATTTCCACATTTTAACCATAAACATGCTTCTTTTAAATTTTAATGTCTTTACCTAGTTACTATAAAGTTTCTCCGAAACTAGAGTCAGTATTTTCTTCCTGTGCTCTTATTCCTGCTAATTCATCACTTCTTTTATTTCTTGCAATGTAAACAGCAGATAGTACGCGGATACTACAAGTATTTTATAATTTTCTAGCATTTATATATTGTTAGTGAAGATTTTGAGTTTAAACTTAATACGTCTGATACTGAATCTGAACATACTACTGTGTCGATTGTTTTAGCCTCAAAGGCGAATTTAATTGTAACCAATTCGTTCTGGGTTGATGATTCTCAATCCTGGTCTCAAACTTTTCAAAATGTCTGACATGTCTTGATTTCTATCTATATTATAAGAACTGATCTAGCTACTCAATTTTTAAGGCCTAGCAATCCATTGGTGAGTTTCTGGTGGTGACCATCACGCTGTCATGACTATTGATAGGCAGTTGACGATGTATCTGACTTTCTCATTTTGATTTAGTTATATTACTTTCCTCCCACGGAGTACTTTCTTTTTTAATTCTTCTGCTAAGATACAGTTCGTTATGCAGTCCATAATTTAGGTCTAGTGACGGTGAGAAAATTATAGTCCTGTGTGACAGTATCCTGCCTTCGAGCACTGGTGTGGTACTAGTGATGGTGGCAGTCTGTATGAGCTCACACCACAGTCTCTTGTGTCTGCTCGTTGTCCGTGTAACCCCACCAACACCACCACCTTCTCAGTCTCCTCTAGACTGCCACATTACGCTAGTGTGAGACGTGTTTTCTTAATATTTTCTGGGGATAATGTTGATGTAGGTGACAGAGAGTTATTAAGTACTAACGTTACATCCTTCACAGGAGCGGCGTCAGGATCTCGGGGTAACTTTACTATTTTTTTGCTCAAGTTGCTTTTTCAAAGGTGTTAGTACTGTGTAGCTGACAAACATAGTTTAAAGTGAAGAGTTGTTTAAAAGCATAGTGCATGCAGTTTAGATGTGGATTACAAATTACGTTCTGGTTTTTATAGTTTAAACGGTTATGCTGAGGAAGGTAGACTGTAGATTCGGGCGTTAAATAGTAGTTTGAGCTGCATAATAGCTTCCTAATGGTGTCGCGAGGCTCCGGCTTACCGTGAGAATTTCTGCTTCTTAAATTCGATAAATTTCACATGTCGTAATCATATCTCAAAGGAAAAAAAGGCACAATACCGTGACTGGAACAATACACATATAACTCGAGCACGGGAGAGAGGAGCTTATGACGACGTTTCTGTCCGACTTGGACCATTTACAAAGTCACACTTTATCAATGGTCCAAGTCGGGCCGATACGCCGTCATAAGCTCCTCTCTCCTATATGAGGGTTATTTGTGTATAATCCAATCTTCATAATGCTCTTCTCCGGTGTTATGAAATATTGCTCCCGCTTTACTTCTTCATTCGTCTTATCTCTAAGATTATACTTGTGCTGAATATATTGTATGTGTTTGGCTCAAGTGAGGGTTCTCTGCTGGTGCTGCATAATCTGCCGCAAGAAAGACTTTTCTGAGGTTCCAGAACGCAGTTCTCAGGTTTACCAAATGCTCATTAGCTGCAAAGGATAATCAGCTGACAAGTTTTTCCTGATATGATTGACTGTATGTTCACTTAACTTTTAATTTTAGCTGTAGAAGTTCATTGTACTGTAGGTGTCGTAGGAGGCGCTGGTTGCCGGTATCATCAACGACCCACCTGCTGTGTCCAGTGTTATGCTCCTGTCCACCTGCTATGTCCAGTGTTATGCTCCTGTCCACCTGCTATGTCCAGTGTTATGCTCCTGTCCACCTGCTATGTCCAGTGTTATGCTCCTGTCCACCTGCTATGTCCAGTGTTATGCTCCTGTCCGCCTACTGTGTCCAGTGTTATGCTCCTATCCACCTGCTGTGTCCAGTGTTATGCTCCTGTCCACCTGCTGTGTCCAGTGTTATGCTCCAGTCCATCTGCTGTGTCCAGTGTTATGCTCCTGTCCACCTACTGTGTCCATTGTTATGCTCCTGTCCACCTACTGTGTCCAGTGTTATGCTCCTGTCCACCTACTGTGTCCAGTGTTATGCTCCTGTCCACCTACTGTGTCCAGTGTTATGCTCCTGTCCGCCTACTGTGTCCAGTGTTATGCTCCTGTCCACCTACTGTGTCCAGTGTTATGCTCCTGTCCACCTGCTATGTCCAGTGTTATGCTCCTGTCCACCTACTGTGTCCAGTGTTATGCTCCTGTCCACCTGCTATGTCCAGTATTATGCTCCTGTCCACCTACTGTGTCCAGTGTTATGCTCCTGTCCACCTGCTATGTCCAGTATTATGCTCCTGTCCACCTACTGTGCCCAGTGTTATGCTCCTGTCCACCTGCTATGTCCAGTGTTATGCTCCTGTCCACCTACTGTGTCCAGTGTTATGCTCCTGTCCACCTACTGTGTCCAGTGTTATGCTCCTGTCCACCTACTGTGTCCAGTGTTATGCTCCTGTCCACCTACTGTGTCCAGTGTTATGCTCCTGTCCACCTACTGTGTCCAGTGTTATGCTCCTGTCCACCTACTGTGTCCAGTGTTATGCTCCTGTCCACCTACTGTGTCCAGTGTTATGCTCCTGTCCACCTACTGTGTCCAGTGTTATGCTCCTGTCCACCTACTGTGTCCAGTGTTATGCTCCTGTCCACCTACTGTGTCCAGTGTTATGCCTCTATCCACCAATGCACTATTATAAATCCAGTTTTTTCTCTTTGTTTCGGTTATTATAACCTGAGTAATGCGTCTGCTGAGGATGACATTAAACAATCACCAGTAATCTTCCCTGAACAGGAAACTACTGTGAAAAGACTGGCCGCCACTGGGAGGGGGAGGGAAAGAAAGAGCACTGACCCCACACTTAACACAAGACTTGTATTTTTTTTTTTTTACACGACTAGCTTAATAGTTATATTAAACTAAACAAAAATTTTAAATGTGTAGAAGTACTGCAATTTTTGTATTGCAACACTTTTAGTTTTTAAGTTTAATTAATTCTGGGTGATTTTAAAAGTGTTCATTAATTATTTGGAATCGCTTCCGGAGGTTATTGCCCCTGTGGCCCGGTCCCAGACCAGGTCTCTGGGTTGCTGGTAGCTCGTAATGAGCACTCAGCCGTTCACATTGATGCCCCGGTAGGCAACTTTTAATACATTATTTACATGCTACTCTCTTACATTTACAATAAAAGGTGTAAGTCGTATAGTTACTTCAACAAGCATAAATCACAGTGTGTTTTGTAACTGTGTCTCTTCTTGTCCTTCTGTCCTCTAATTATGTTATTAAAATTAATTGCTTCTGTCACCTTGTAATTCCTTCCTCATACTTCCTGGACTAGTCTCATTTAAAATCTCTACATTTTTTAAACTTTATTGGCTCATTATTGTATTATATACTCTACTATTGGCTAGATATATGTCGTATACAAAGCCATAGATGACAATGATTTCATTTATGAAGAAATTTTTGAAAGTTAATCATTGATACTCCACCCGAACATGTGCTGTAAGATAATAAGTAAGACACATGCAACAATTAGGTAACTTTATTCCGAAATATTTCGCCTACACAATAGGTTTCTTCACTCGAGTACAGAGGCAACAGAAGCAGTAGAGATGTAAGACGATGTAGTAAGTCCACCACCCATAAAGACGTAGTTGTGAGGCAGTCAGTTCCTCAGTCTGGAGAAGAGTTTTGCTTCATAGTCTGGAACAACATGAAACTGAATCAATGGTATGGAGACTTATACTGTCAAAGGTGAGACGCAGATAATCTTGACGACAGGAGAGGCGGAGCCCACTAGTAGAAGGAAGAATGTAAACACTGAGAGGGCAGGTCCCTCTCAAACCCATCCCGTCTTACTTGTAACTATTGGTCAGGGAAAAATGTTATTGAAGACGTTATTTGTACCAAGATACCATGTCTTACTTATTAACTTTTTGGTACTGTATAATATTATCATATTCACATATGCTGCGAGAGTTGATAGGCTGTTTGGAACCTCTTGGGATATGCTAGATATTAGGCTTACCCTAAGGTCGTTTTACAATGAGGTTTGCAGCCACTATCCACAGTTTGTACTCCGTTTCAAGTCTTTTTATATTCCTTGAAAATCTAATTTTTCTTTTATTGGTGCTCACTTTCAGTAGAGATTTGACTGATCAATTCTGAAATTTGTTCGGGTAATATAATATTAATCTTGACCCTAACTTTTATTTTTCTCACTGTGAGATTAAGACACATGTGCAACATCTGGGTATCTTTATTGTAGACGTTTCGCCATCCAGTGGCTTTATCAATACAAGTTCTAGGACATAACTTGAAGACAGTAGAACTATGTACAGAAGATGAGGTAATCAGTCCCTCAACCTAGGAGTAGGTGCGAAGAGCACCATAGTCGTGGATATACCAGTGAATATGCCCTCGTCTGCTACACCTGACGTTACTATATAAGCGCCAGGCTCCTTTCTTCTGCTTCAGAATCTCCACGACTATGGTGCTCTTCGCACCTACTCCTAGGTTGAGGGACTGATTACCTCATCTTCTGTACATAGTTCTACTGTCTTCAAGTTATGTCCTAGAATTTGTATTGATAAAGCCACTGGATGGCGAAACGTCTACAATAAAGATACCCAGATGTTGCACATGTGTCTTAATCTCATCTTGTCGGTATTATATACCATTCGTACACAACATTTTTCTCACTACTCTCACGTTTGCGTTTTCTCTCTCCTTGTATAGACGTTGTTAGATAAATGATTCTTAAACATCAAAACGTACATTCACTATTTCACGTAACAAAAATTCAAAAACGTTTTTTGAATCTCAGTATATTGTCTAGGATTATTGTTGGGTGTGTCGAGCGCTGTGACCTGACCCTCACGGTGTGTCTCTACACAACTTATACCTGATCTAGACTGAGAGAGATCACACGGGTTGTGAGCAGAGGTCTCTGTAATATTCCTTACAGCGTTTACCCCCTCCCCCCCTTCCCACCTTCCCCCCTTCCCCCCTCCCCCGAATTCTAGAGTAAGGGAGGGATAACTTGCTTAGTCATGTGGTGACCAGTTCCCGGGAGTTTTTGGTCATTTGACCGAATTCTTTTTCTGGGTTGCAGGTCCACCCGGGAAGCAAGATAACATGCTATCGTAGATTTGAAGGCTAATATTTAACCCTGAATTGTTACAAGCTATGACAATTAAGAATTTAAGCTTAAAAAAATACATCACATACTTCCACAAGTTTAATACATTAGCGTTTCTTGGGGTAACTTTTAAAAACTGGTCAGATAAACACAAGAGGAATGGTAGTGTGTTGAACCTGACTATTACAGATCGGTAAGCTTCCTGCATTGCTTCAGTATGAAAGCGACCACACCTAACCTGGCCCCCCTAACAGTATGGTCTTTTTGCATGCCTCACAGTGCACGTCTATCTGGCATATATGTTGTGTATGTGTGTGTGTGTGTGCGTGTGTGTGTGTGTGTGTGTATGTGTGTGTGTGTGTGTGTGTGTGTGTGTGTGTGTGTGTGTGTGTGTGTGTGTGTGTGTGTGCGCGCGTGCGTGCGTGCGCGATGTCTACGACAGGGTAACGTAAGTAAAACAGGAGAGAGGGGCGGGTAGACTATATTTTCGAGAAGGACGTTTTAGACATAGTATCGCACAATGAGGGGCATATCAACCAAATATCTGCTGCAGCGCATAAGCTTCTGGCAAACCTAGGAATAGCGTTTCGACATCTAAGTAAGGATTCATTCAAGACACTATACACCGTGTACGTAAGGCCCATACTGGAGTACGTAGCTCAGTGTGGAACCCACACCTGGTCAAGCAAGTCAAGAAATTAGAGAAAGCGCAAAAGTTTGCAACAAGACTAGTCCTACGAGGATAGGTTAAGGGAACTCGACCTGATGGCACTGGAGGACCGGCAGGATAGTGGGAATATGATAACGACATACAATATACTGAGAGAATTGACAAGTGAACAAGAGCAGAATGTTTCAGAGATGGGATACAGGAACAAAAGGACACAACTGAAAGTTGAAGATTCAAATGACTCATTGGGATGTTAGGAAGTATTTCTTCGGCTTTAGGATTGTCAGGAAGTGGAATAACCGGAGAGTGAAATAGTTGAGGAGGGATCCATATGTTGCTTTAATAAAAGGTACGACAAGACTCTTGCAGCAGGGAAAGGGTGGACCAGTGAAGAGGCAGGTTTCCGACAACTACATACACGCGCGCGCACACACACGCACACACACACGCACACGCACACGCACACTCACACCATAACTAGGTGAGTGAATGCACACACACACACACACACACATCAACCAAATAACTGCTGCAATATATGGGCGCCTAGCAAACCTAAGAACAGCATTCCGCCATCTTAATAAGGAATCATTCAGGACCCTGTACACCGTGTACGTTAGGCCCATATTGGAATATGCAGCACCAGTTTGGATCCCACATCTAGGAAAGCATGTAAAGAAACTAGAGAAAGTGCAAGGGTTTGCACCAAGACTAGTCCCAGAGCTAAATGGTAGGTCCTAAGAAGAGAGGTTAAGGGAAATTGACCTTACGACACTTGACTGCAGCCGCAGCAAGCAGCAACAAGGCTGCTCCTATATCTTGCCGTCCCCTGGGCCTATCCGAACTCCAGTGATGGCCAAATTTGCAAGTACTGCTGCAACAACATGCAAGTTAACTATAGTTACATAAAAACTGACGGTGACGACAACGAAATGGACTAAATATGACAGAAGAGGGACCGGCATTCAAGTACCAGACCTGCTGCCAGACGTGAACCAGACACAAGACGTTTTCCACTAAATGAAATAACTGACCTCCATATCAACTGCACCAGTGTTTAACGGGAAGACAACATGGCAGAAATCCTGATCAACTAAATCTCCAAGGAAATGCCAGGTCTGTAGGACTTTTTTCGTCAGTGCCAAACGAGGGAAAGATTTGAGCCTTTAAACATGGCTGACCGGCATTCAAACAGCAGCTACTGCCAGACGTACAACTAGCGAAGTGAAATTCTCATCTTTACTGACGTTCATCTGTTGACAGTAGCATCATATCTGTACCACCATCATATCACCTGTACCAGTGCTAACGAGAGGGAAACACAGGAGACATCGTCAAATCAACAGTATAAAACTCCAAGGTATAGGACGGTTATCCCTCAGTGCCAGTCGTGGGAAAGAAGTGAATAGGTAAATAGTCAAGGTTAATATTTTAGCAGCTGACCTATATTCAGCTGACCAGTGTACAGTGAGAGAATCATAGCAGAAAAAGCCAAATATATCTATAAACTCAAGGAAAGTCAGGTGGTGTTACTCCCCTCAGTGTTTTAAAAATGGCTGAGTCAGCAAAACAGGTCAGGAGACAACAACACGACACAACCCCCGATAAATGGAATTGAGGGGGATTTGGAAGGATAAAACCACTGATTAAACCTTTCTGGTCTACCAGAATGGAAAGGAGTTAGAAGTTAATTGGTGAAGCCAGACTGTGAAGTGAGGTGGGTAGGGGAGGTGAATAAGGGGTTAAATAAGGGTGTTGGAAGTTAAGGGAAAAAGCATGTAACGGTAAGGGTTTTGTGAAGTTAAGGGAAAAGTGAGCAGTGAAGAGGGTTTTGAAGAGGAAATTTTACTAGTAATTCAGTGTAATTAAAGCAGATACTAAGTGTACTAGGGACTGGAAAAGAGAAATAAATATTATTGTATATGAGTAAAAGAGCGAAGAGTGAAAATGGCAGGCATTAGAGGGGTACAGGCTGCCATAATTATATTTATATTTCTTCTTCAATTCCATGAAGAAAGAAATCAGTCATGGGGGTTGGAAAAGGTGAATGGAGTAACAGCGCCCTGGACAGTAAAAGCCCAACAGTTGCCATCCTACCAGAAAAGTAAACCTCACTATCGCCGCAAGGTATGGCAACACCGCATACCCAAACAAAAACAATGGCACACAGCTCTTATTGTAGCGCTCTTAAGTGGTGATATCCAAATTAATCCAGGACCTCAAACTATTGTGCAGAGGCAAAACAGACAGATAAATGACGGCAATAATGACGGTCTAGTAGCTAGGGATGATAACCTTAACTCCATATGTAATGCATACATAGGTCAATGTGAGACAATACAGCCATTATTATCTCAAACACTACCAAACAGATGCATACACTGTACTAAAGTACGCATGAAAAACAGAAAAGGCACCTTATGTAAAATGTGTAAGGGGTGGGTGCATGATGGATGTATGTACAATTATAGCAACGGTGCCAGAATTCATTTTGTGTGTAACAAATGCACTTTGGCACAGTTACCCTTTAGCAGTGATGACATTGATTTACCTAATTTTAATACAAATGACCCATTGCCATATATTGATGATTATGATTGTTTTATGAAAACAGGCCTTCACTTTATTCATGTCAATGCAAGATCACTTCTTCCTAAATTGGCAGAGATTAGGATTCTAGCTAACAAAATTAGGGCGGCAGTTATAACCATCTCTGAATCTTGGTTGGATGATACGGTGACTGACGACGAGGTCAAAATAGAAGGTTACAATATAAAACGCTTAGATAGGAACAGAAAGGGCGGTGGAGTATGTGCCTACATTAGAAATGACTTAGCTTACAACCCAAGACCTGATTTAAATAACAATAAACTGGAGATTCTATGGTTTGAAGTGCTGCTTCCCAAGACCAAACCCATCTTAGTAGGAACTAGTTACCGCCCTCCTACCCAGGACCAGTTCTTAGAAGACTTTTCCAGAGTCTTGTCCGGAGTTGAAAGCAATTGCGAAACAATAATACTGGGCGACTTCAATATCTGTTTTCAGCAACAAAATAACGGGCTATGCAAAAGGTATAAGCAAATTCTAGGATTAAATAGCTACACCCAACTAATTAATAAACCAACCCGGATCACACAGTTCTCAGCCACCCTAATTGACCACATACTTTGCAACCGCGCTGAGAACATTAGTCAGTCAGGCGTCATTACCACAGGTCTTAGTGATCATTTCATCATTTACTGCACCAGGAAAATCACTAGGGATAGGATAGGCCTACACAGGACAATAAAAATGAGGTCAACTAGAAACTACAGTAAAGAAACACTGGTAAATAGGCTACACAATTGTGACTGGACAGAGATAACAAGTTGCACGGACGTAAACGATGCCTGGGAAAAATTCAAAACAATGTTCACTACCATTCTTAATAATATTGCACCAGTTAAAGAGGTTAGGATTAAACGAAGAACTGAACCCTGGATGACTACTGAGATATTAGATAATATGAAATTCAGAGACCAGCTGCTAAAAAGATTTAAAGCAAACAGACAGGATATTGCAGCACTAAATGAATTCCAAAGGGTGAGGAACAGAGTACAGAGGCTTATAAAAGGAGCAAAGGCAAAGCACTATTGCTCAAAAATTGAAGAATATAAGCATAACCCCAGAAAGCTCTGGCAACAACTAAAACAGTTGGGATATAGCCATAAGCCAGTAGATAGGTCTAACATAGTACTCACTATCGATAATGAGGTATGCCACGAAACATCTAAGGTGGCAAATTGCTTTAATTCCTACTACACATCTGTTGCATCAACACTAGTAAGTAAACTACCAGCTGCATCAAATACCTTTAACACAGACTCTGATAAGTTTCAAACATACTATACCAATAAAGGGGTAACCCCAAACAGTTGTCAACTAGTAAGTGTATCTCATGACTTCATTCAAAAAGAACTAAGCAGGTTAAACCCAACTAAGAGCACAGGCCCTGATAACATCCCATCTAAGTTCCTAAAAGATGGTGCTTTTGAACTGTCAATCCCTATTGCTCACATAATAAATCTATCAATCACCACTAATACCGTACCGGAGGGGTTCAAGGAGGCCAGAGTTACTCCTATCTTCAAGAAAAATAATAGGTCTGATGTAAGCAACTATAGACCTGTTAGTATACTCAGTATAATATCTAAAATTCTGGAGAGGGCGGTGTATTCTCAAGTAGTTAAGTACCTTAATGACAACAGCATTCTCCATAGCTATCAATCGGGCTTTAGAAGATCCTACTCAACCGATACCTCCCTTATTAATCTGATGGATTACCTGAGAACTGAAATGTCAAAAGGGAACCTCATAGGTATGGTAACCTTAGACCTGCAAAAGGCCTTCGATACTGTCAACCACAATATATTATGTAATAAACTTCAATCTATCGGTATAGGTTCTGTAGACTGGTTTAAGTCCTACCTTAGCAACAGGAGACAAATAGTCAAAATCAACAAAACGGAATCAGAACCCCTGCCGATAACATGTGGAGTTCCCCAAGGTAGTATTCTGGGTCCCTTACTATTCTTATGTTATGTCAATGATATGCCTATCAGTGTCAAGTGCAAACTCCTACTGTATGCAGATGACAGTGCTCTGTTAGTGACAGGTAAAGACCCACAAGATATTGCTAATGTTTTAACACTGGAACTGGAGTCCTGCAGCAAATGGTTAGTAGACAACAAACTATCATTACACCTAGGGAAAACTGAAGCCATTCTCTTTGGAACGAAACATAAACTGAGAAGGGTAAATAATTTTAATGTTCAGTGTAATGGGGAGTCCATCACTTTGGTTTCATCAGTTAAATATCTGGGAATCCCCTTTGACCCATGCATGTCAGGAGAATTGATAGGGAACAGTGTAGTAAAGAAAGCGAATGCCAGGCTGAAGTTCCTGTATAGACAAGCACAGTGTCTACCTACTGAGGCTCGCAGGACCCTATGTCTAGCCCTTATACAATGCCATATGGATTACGCTTGCTCTTCTTGGTACTCTGCCTTGACAAAAAAACTGAAAGATAGACTGCAAATCACCCAGAACAAAATCGTAAGATTCATCCTGGGGCTGGGACCAAGAGAACATGTAGGCCAGGATGAATTACAGCAGTTGGATATGCTGAATGTTGAAGACAGAGTAAAACAACTGAAGCTAAATCATGTTTATAAAATTGCTCACGAACAGTGTCCAGAATATCTTGCTGTCAATTTTGTCAAGGTTGGGAACCAAAGCAATCATAGTACTAGGGGGAGAGAGCACAACTTTGTAGTACCCACAGTCAGTGGCCAGGCTTCAAACACCTTTTATTGTACAGCAATAAAGGAATGGAACAGACTACCCACAAATGTCAAGGCCAGTCATAGCTTGAACCAGTTCAAGAAGACTGCCAAAAAGTGTCTGATGAATGAAGCAACAGAAAGGGAGGGGAATGATTTTCTATTTTTTAGCTAAAATACGTGTAAATTTTACCTTATCCCTAGTAATGACCCTCGTATTGTAGATAGTCGTAATGACCCTCGGGTAGTAGATAGTCTTAATGACCCTCGTATTGTAGATAGTCTTAATGACCCTCGTGTAGTAGATAGTCTTTTTAGTATGATAATAAGATGTTATCTTCATTATAGAATAATAAGAAAATATTATAACCTTTATATTATAATAATAAGGTAAAAGGACCCCAATGGAAATAAGTCACTCTGTCTGACTTTTTTGGGTTATCCTAGGTTCTCTACACATATGCTGCTATGTATGATAATTCTATGTAACTGTATTGTGTATACCTGAATAAATTTACTTACTTACTTACTTACTTAACACCATCAGTCATGCATATTACCTCACTGTATATACATTTATACATAACTCTGCGTATGTATACACTGCAACACACCTCTGCATATATAACTTACGGCATTTATGAAAAGACAGCTAATTACATATTCCTCAAGCATGTATTTAGTTATTCAGTTATTTACAAGAGGTAGCCAGAGGCAGGCAGCCTTCACCACCCATCCCAGTATTATATATTGTGGGAAAAAAAAACACAAACACTGTCTCAAAACCAACCTATTGAGTATTCGTCATCTGACTCTCCACCCTATACATACTCATGTACTCTTTACCCAGGTAGATCTGGCTGTGACTTGATAAAGCCCACTGTGTGGGCGAAACGTTGTCAATAAAGGATCGCATTATGCTGTATCGGTGTTTATTTTTCATCGTTTCGGTATTTTATAGATTTTAATCCCACCTACAGAGTGCATGAGAGTCGTGCCGGGAAGGGTTGCCACTCACTGCACAGCCCTCCTACATAATTCTTTCTTGTTTCTGATTGGAAGCTTGCCCAGGCCTATAAAATATGCACTGAAAGAGACAACACTGCATTATAACAGTCGCACATACTGATAGCGTGTTTGTCTGGCAGTTTATGTACACTGACAGTTTAGTAGAATCACTTACTCTAGGGATTAAAGTATCCTTGACTGGTGGTGAACAGGTGACATGCAGCCTTAATGACCCTCGTGTAGTCGATAGGCCTCGAACTCGATCAGTCAACCACAGATGTCCTCAAACAATGGAATGTACACCAAGTGATATATCTCTCTCAATGTATTGTCGCCAAAAGCAGCCTATTTATTCCATATTTCAATGGTTAATGTATACATGACAGGCGGTGTATAAATTACTTACACCTTAAATTACCGTTGTGTAACTTGCTGGTGTGGCAATACTCTCTTGTGGTGACTTACAAGAGTTGCAGCACTACCACTACTTCTACCACTACCATAACTACTGTTTTGATGACCAATGCCTCCATCACCACTATTATAATAACTACTTCCACCAAGCACACTGTCACCACAACTACAACCACTGTCATTACTGCCAGTGGTCATTACTAATTACTGCAGTCAGCGTGTTAAACCACATGATAGCTAACTCACTACTGCATTCAGCGTGTTAAACCACATGATAGTCAACTCACTACTGAATTCAGAGTGTTAAACCACATGATAGTCAATTCATTACTGCGCTCAGCGTGTTAAACCACATGATAATCAACTCACTGCTGCGTCCAGTGCATTGCAAGAATTGGTGCCAAATCACTGCACCTCGATATAAAAGCAGTTTGTTTCGGTAAAGCGACTTATGCCGCACTCAAAATAACAAAAGGCTGTCGCACACTGCGGATATTCTCAGAAACAAACATAATCACCTCTCTTATTAGATGTGAACGACCTTTCCTTCACATGTAGTGAATTTTCCCAAGATTCACTTGAGAAAGTTCAATACATGTGAGCGAAACGATGTGTACCTCTTATGCTCAAGGTTTTTCTATTCTCTCGGATCTCTGTGTCGCTACTTGTCATCTGTTGCCACAGTCTCACTATATATTCAGTAATTTGTTAAGAAACAGTAGTGAAGGAGCCAGAAGTGTGTTGTGGTGGTGGTGTCTGGTAGCGTCTGATCATCTAATGGAGAATTATCCTGTCGCTATTACACTTAACTTCACCATTAATTACCTTTATGATCCACTAATGGGAGTTTTGTGGGTTGTGATGAGGTGTGGATTGGAGGAGGTCAGCAGGAGGGAAGGAAATTAGGTTGGGGGAAGGAGAAGAGCAGGAGAAAAGGACAAGGTCGAGAGCAGGGAAAGTAGCAGGGAAGAGATGAGTAGATTAGGAGGATTAGAACAGAAGGAGAAGGGAAGGAATTCGGTGGTAAGCGCGGAGGAAGTCAGGAGTTTAAAGGAGGAGGTAGGGAACAGGGAAGGAGCAGGGAAGGGAAAAAGAGTTGGATAAGGCTGAGGAGGTAGAGGAGGGGAGGATTAGGAAGAAATGCTGGGAAAAGTTATAGTGGAAGAGAAAGATTGGAGGAGGTCGGAAAAAACGCAGAATGAAGGCGGCAGAGGAACTTGCCATTACTGTTTCTTTTTTTCATGAACAATGTTACAGTTTGAAGTGGTTTAACGTTATTTTGCTGTAACAATGGAAACTGAGTGCTTCCAACATGGCCACCGCTCACGGGTTTACGTTTTTTTTGTTCCTGAAACGTACCAAAAAACTTTTACAAGATGCTGTATTCCCACATACCGTTCTATACATGTATGACTCACCGTATCCTTGAACAGGTTATTCAGATTTCTTGATCTGTTGGACCGCTGAATATCCTGAGAGTCTCACATAACCTTTCCGAAAGCTGCTTGTCATAGCCCCCCGAACCTCATTTAATCTGACTCACGAAATCGTAATGACACGATTGCAAACAAACCATACCACGGACGGGGATAGAACCCGCGATCAGAGAGTCTCAAAACTCCAGGCAGTCGCGTTAGCCACGGTTAGCTGGTCCAGTGGCTAACGCGACGGTCTGGAGTTTTGAGACTCTCTGATCGCGGGTTCTATCCCCGTCCGTGGTATGGTTTGTTTGGCTCATTTAATCTTTTTCTCATCTTTCTTGTTGGGCTGAAAAGCGAACACATCTTCACCTTCATTAAGCCTTAATTATATCTAAGCTTACTACGGTGACCAACTATATTCTTCACTCTCTCCTGCTAATTTTTCTACACTTGATCCTGTAGCTCGATTGCTAAAGCACTCAGCTCCCACATTGAGGTCCGGGGTTTCAGTAAAATCGGTACCTGGGTGTTGGTCGACCGGTGTGGGTCGCATCCTGGTGACAAAATTGACCTAATTTGCCCGAAATCCTCTGCATAACAAGGGCCTTTCAATATAGCAGTATGTCATTGATGTCACCTAGGCCTGTATACATAGTACATGTAGAAATAAAGATTATTATTGTAAGGGGGACTTTTATGTCTTGGGATTTTTTGATCTTCACCGTCCAAGAGACGGAGGTCTCGTCTTTACAAGATTGACGGGATGCCCATCATCACTCTTAGTTTAACCACTTTCATGACATTCGTGACCTTTGTTAGTAAGGCTAATTAGTTTATGAGGTTGTTTATGAGGTCATTTATGAGATCATTTATGAGAATTGGATATTATGTTCACAGCATAGGTACGTGCAGTTTTCACTTTCATCCATATTGCGATTACTGTATGTCCACCACGCCATTCGTATTTATCTTGGACTCCCAAGTTGAGTTACAAGCTATCCAGAAACCCGACTTCATCCCATCCTCCTTTGTTTACAACTTTGGTTATAACGAATTTTTAGTAAGTGTAAAGAAATCTTATTTTGTTGGGTCCCCGGAAATGTCAATGTTAAGGCATATGAAAATACAGACTCTGCCACTTGGTCAGATATTCAGGACAAGTTGCTTTTCTATTGGGGTATTCCGTACTCTGCTTATTTTCAGTCCTCTCACCTCACCCTAGTAACTGATGGCAATAGCGTTGGTCTGCGTTAGACCTCATTTTTTTTATCAAACTATATTTGGTATTCTGGTCATCTTTCATATTTCGTTGTGTTTAGGAGACTGAACTCTGGTGCTTACGTATTGGACACACGTGACTCACGAATGGATAATATATGGAAATATGACCGGCACCACTCTGTGAGGACTCTCAGGTCACACTGTTCATTTAGCATAACTTATTAGATTGTCCTGTCTATCAGGATGCACGCAGGATCCGCTTCCAGTATCTAAACTGCTCCGACACATTCACTCTCACTGACCTCCTCACTGAAAGTCCCACCTTTGATGAAAGACTATTGCTTTGACTTTATAACTGAAATTAAACTAATACACCAACTTTGATTTCAGTTATACTCTTGCACTAACCCCCGATCCTCCTATCCCTAGCTTTGTACACCCCTACCCCTCTCTTATTCTTAACCTTTGCACATTTCTAGTTTTGTACATGGTTCTCTGCAGTGCTGCTTCCCCCTTATGGGTTTAGTGCTTAATTTGTTCATAATAATAATAATAATAATAATAATAATAATAATAATAATAATAATAATAATAATAATGCTCTCCTATCCACCCTACCAAATGCCTTTTCTAAATCCATAAATAAAATAAAATTTATCTTAGAAAGCTTTAAATTAAACACTCGGTGTATAATTTGTTCCTTCGTTCCTCTGCAGTCCTAATCTCTATCTTGTTCCTAAAACTTTCAAAAGTAACTCTGCCATATACCTTACCTGGTGTACTCAACAGGCTTATTGTTCTATAATTCTTGCACTTTTTCTCTGCTTTCCCCTTATACCAAGAGAAAATTTTAGAAAGGACTTAATTTTAAATGAGCTCTTCCTAATTGGCCAATTTTACCTATTCGGCAAGAAATACACACAAACACACATATATATATACATCTGTGTGTGTGTGTGTGTGTGTGTGTGTGTGTGTGTGTGTGTGTGTGTGTGTGTGTGTGTGTGTGTGTGTGTGTGTGTGTGTGTGTCATGCCGAATAGGCAAAGCTGGTCAATTAGCAAGATATATATTTTTTCATTTATGTAATGTAAAAAATAATAATTTTGTACCAAAAGAACCTTAGAAAACTTAACTAACCTTATTATAACAAGCGCAATTTAATTTAGCCTAATCCAACTAAATATATTTTAGATAAGAACATAAGAAGGAACACTGCATCAGCCTACTGGCCCATGCGAGGTAGGTCTAAATCTCTTACCGGCTTAAGGCAATGATCCAACTTAGTCAGGTCAAGTCAATCCTCTCTGGGAAGGAGCACGGCATCAGACCAAGTAGCACAAGCTAGTCAGGTCCATCTCACACCCACCCACACCCACTCATGCATTTATCTAACCTATTTTTAAAACTACACAACGTCTTAGCTTCTATGACGGTACTCGGGAATTTGTTCCACTCATCCACAACTCTATTACCAAACCAGAGCTTTCCTATATCCTTCCTGAATCTGAATTTTTCCAACTTAAAACTATTGCTGCGAGTCCTGTCTTGGCTAGATATTTTTAGCACCCTATTTACATCTACTTTATTTACTCCCGTTTTCCATTTATATACTTCAGTCATTGTTTTTTATTAACACATCGGCCGTCTCCCACCAAGGCAGTGTGGCCACCAACGCAGGGTAGCCCGAAAAAGAGAAACTTTCATCATTCACTCCATCACTGTCTTGCCAGAGGGAAGCTTTACATTACAGTTATAAAACTGCAACATTAACACCACTCCTTCAGAGTGCAGGCACTGTACTTCCCATCTCCAGGACTCAAGTCCGGCCTGCCGGTTTCCCTGAATCCCTACATAAATGTTACTTTGCTCACACTCCAACAGCACGTCAAGTATTAAAAACCATTTGTCTCCATTCACTCCTATCAAATACGCTCATGCACGCTTGCTGGAAGTTCAAGCCCCTCGCACACAAAGCCTCCTTTACCCCTTCCCTCCAACCCTTCCTAAGCCGAACCCTACCCTGCCTTCCCTCCACTACAGATTTACACACTCTCGAAGTCATTCTGTTTTGTTCCACTCTCTCTACATGTCCAAACCACCTCAACAACCTCTCCTCAGCCCTCGGGATAATAGTTTTGGTAATCCCACACCTTCTCCTAATTTCCGAACTACGAATTCTCTGCATTATATTCACACCACACATTGCCCTCAGACATGGCATCTCCGCTGCCTCCAGCCTTCTTCTCGTTGCAACATTCATCACCCATGCTTCACACACATACAAGAGTGTTGGTACAACTGTACTCTCATACATTCCCCTTTTTGCTTCCACGGACAGAGTTCTTGTCTCCATAGGCTGCTAAGTGCACTACTCACCCTTTTCCCCTCATAAATTCTGTGATTCACCTCATCCTTCATAGACCCATCTGCTGACACGTCCACTCCCAAATATCTGAATACATTCACCTCCTCCATACTCCCTCCCTCCAATCTGATATCCAGTCTTTCGTCACCTAATCTTTTTGTTATCCTCATAACCTTACTCTTTCCTATATTCACTTTTAATTTTCTTCTTTTACATACCCTACCAAATTCCTCTACCAATCTCTGCAACTTCTCTTCAGAATCTCCCAAAAGCACAGTGTCATCAGCAAAGAGCAACTGTGACAACTCCCACTTTGTGTTTGATTCTTTATCTTTTAGCTCCACACCTCTTGCCAAGACCCAAGCATTCACCTCTCTTACAACCCCATCTATAAATATATTGAACAACCATGGTAACATCACACATCCTTGTCTAAGGTCTACTTTTACTGGGAAATAATCTCCCTCTCTCCTACATACTCTAACCTGAGCCTCACTATCCTCGTAAAAACTCTTGACTTTAAGTAACCTACTTCCTATACCATACACCTGCAACATTTGCCACATTGCCCCCCTATCCACCCTGTTACATACCTTTTCTAAATCCATAAATGCCACAAAAACCTCTTTACCCTTATCTAAATACTGTTCACCTATATGTTTCACTGTAAACACTTGGACTACTCACCCCTACCTTTCCTGAAGCCTCCTTGTTCATCTGCTATCCTACTCTCTGTCTTACTCTTAATTCTTTCAATAATAACTCTACCATACACTTTACCAGGTATACTCAACAGATTGATTCCCTATAATTTTTGCAGTCTTTTTTTTATCCCCTTTGCTTTTATACAAAGGAACTATGCATGCTCTCTGCCAATCCCTAGGTACCTTACCCTCTTCCATACATTTATTAAATAATTGCACCAACCACTCCAAAACTATATCCCCACCTGCTTTTAACATTTCTATCTTTATCCCATCAATCCCAGCTGCCTTACCCCCTTTCATTCTACCCACTGCCTCACGAACTTACTCCACACTTACAACTGGCTCTTCCTCACTCCTACAAGATGTTATTCCTCCTTGCCCTATACACGAAATCACAGCTTCCCTATCTTCATTAACATTTAACAATTCCTCAAAATATTCCCTCCATCTTTCCGATACCTCTAACTCTTCATTTAATAAATCTCCTCTCCTATTTTTAACTGACAAATCCATTTGTTCTCTAGGCTTCCTCAACTTATTAATCTCACTCCAAAACTTTTTCTTATTTTCAACAAAATTTGTTGACAACATCTCACCCACTCTCTCATTTGCTCTCTATTTACATTGCTTCACCACTCTCTTAACCTCTCCTTTTCTCTCCATATACTCTTCTCTCTTTGCATCACTTCAGTCATATCCCCCTTAGTTCTACGCCTTTCTCGATAATACAGATTCAGAGCCCTCAGTCTATCCTCATAGGAAAGATTTCTGATACATGGGATCAACTCCTTTGTGACCGGCACTGCGCTATTGTAAGAAAACTTCCCCTCACTCCTTCAGTTGCAGCCTTGCAACATTGCACAGCTCCTGATGACGCACTGAGAAATGTGAAAGTACTTGAGCTAAATATTTACACCCCCCCCCCCCCCGTGGCTTGTCTTGCATAGTTAAGATCGCCTGTCTGCGATTGTTTGCATGTATATATATATATATATATATATATATATATATATATATATATATATATATATATATATATATATATATATATATATATATATATATGAACTCGGTTTAAGTCGTACTGAATGGCTGTCAGTGAATATACAGAAATATGGGCAGGGGACTCGAACTGTAGTCCCGAGAGTAACAGGTCCAGTGGTTTATTGCTGAGCTAAGGGCCTTCTAATATTAACATTTTACAGTAGGCACTGTTGTGGTCTATTTGCGTTAAGTACGAAATGTTGCACATTAAGTGATGATCTTCTGCATTCCTCTGTTGTAACTCATGCTTATTTGAGTTACTGTCACCTTTCTGTCTGACTTCATTCATTAACAAGAGTTTTCTTGACAAGAAAAGTGTTCTTATCTCCCTCTTTCTCCGTGCTCTCCGCATCTGTGATTACTTTCCGCCAGACTAACACTCTTCGCACTGATCTTATTCATACCTCTCCTCCCTCTACTGATGCTCCTGGTGTCTACTCTATTTCTTGTTCCTCCTGTCCTCTTCCATACTTTGGAGAAACTGGCCAATCTCTTTCTGACAGACTTAGGGAGCACAAAAATAGTGTTAGGCTTGCCAACACTTAACAATGCTCTTTTTCTGTCACGTCAGAGATCACAGCCATCCTATTGACTGGTCTTCTGCTAAAACTGTCTTCCTTGCTTCCAACTTTAACAGTCGCCGTCTGGTCGAACCTTCCCTAATACACAACTTTCCTTATATGAATCTTAGTCCTGGCTTCATCTCTGTAGATGCCTTCCTCTCCCACTACATTGTAAAATGCCCCAAACTTCAGAACACCTGTGACCTAACCTGATTCCTCCATTTTCTTCTTCTCCCTCTTCCCTTTTCCTCTTTCCTTTTTCTCCTCTGGGTTGTCTTTCTTCTCCCTTGTGTTTTTGTTCCTTCATTATTTATTTTTTTTGTATTATTTCCCCTCCCTTGTGTTCTTGCATCCTCCCTCTGTGGGCACCTAGCTCCCTTGCAGTGCTTCCCTTTCTTAGCATTTGACTGGCTCCTCCTCCTTCTTACTTCCCCACTACTAATTCCTTCCACCTCCACTACTACTATTACTACTACCACTACCACTTCCTGCCTATATATACCCTTCCTGCTCTACTTCTCGTTAGTGTGACTTTGTAAATGGTCCAAGTTGGACTGAAACGTCGTCATAAGCCCCTCTCTTCTATATGCGGGTTATTTGTGTATCGTTCCAGTCACGGTATTGTGCCTTTTATTTATTTTTTTTTGTTATCAGTCCTTACCTCTTTCTTACAACACATGCAACACATCAATTATAGTGATCTCCCACCTTCCCTCCAGCATCCCCGCCACCCAGATCGCTTCGACCTCTCACTTCAAGATAAATGATTTTGGTGGTAATTGCTTACACTAATGTTGGCAAGGCCATTATCAGTGGTCCGGTCTCTCCACACAACACACAGCCCGCTTATTGTTGGCCCTTAAATGGTTGCTGCTTAGACTTTGTTACACCATAGTTAAGTGTGAAGAGATTACAGTGTTGGTTGCTGCCTAGTGTGTGTTATACCACAGTTAAATGTTGAAAGAGGCAACAAGAGTACTTTACATCTTTGTTAAGTGCTGAGAGAGGCAACAGCGCTGACTGTTGCACACGTTGTCTTAGACCCCAGTTAAGCATCACAGAGAGACACAGCAACTATCTTCTTGTGAAAGTATTAGCGACTAATGCATACTGCAACAAGCAGGGTATTAGAAAGCTGGACACTACACTGTGAGAGACGAAGCATTTGGTTAGGCGATCGTAAACAAAAGTCTCTACCATACTAAATAAGTTGTACGAGTGGTGATCTAAAATATAGGCGGAATAAAGTGAATAGCAATAAAATGGAGCAGTTGAAAGAGAGGAGACCGAAGGCCTTACACCGCCTTGGAAAAGAACATCTCACAAAATTAATATCCAACAAAGTAATGAATCATGGCAATCTGTTTCCCTAAGTAAAACCGACCAACATTAGAGAGACATTTCAAACTATCAGATGTAAAACTGGCCTTTGGATATCTGAACTTTGAGTCAATACATTAAAAAAAATCAGTTCCCAAATACGGCATCAAGGTGAGGTATATTTAGAAAATCCCGAAGAAGCTGGAAAAGATACAGAACAATGAATGACGCTGCAACGATCAAGACTTCCTGATTTCAGAGGTACTTTTAACGAAAAGAGATATGTTCATAACGTACAAAGTTCTCCATGGCAAAACAAAGTGGGAAAGAACACGTTATTTATATTGGGAAGGATCACAAAAAAAAAAATATTTTTACGCAATCCCAAGCAAAAACTGCAGTATGGCGGGTCCTGTGGCTGGAGTTCAACACTTAAGCCTTTACATTCATTTCAAAAGCTGTATTTAGGCTGCCTTCTGAGTTGAAGCTTCTTAACTACGAAAATAAATGTAGCTTTATGTGGCCGGAAAACAAAAGACCAAGCGTACATGTACATAGTTGTGCTTTGGTGTACATGGCTCTACGTGGATTACATATGTGTACATAGAGTATATGGGAGTACGTAGCGTACACGAGTGTACATGTATGCATATGGAATACGTGTTTACATGGGAAAGACAGACAAAAGAATATCATATGGTCTTTGTCCAGAGCTTGACTATATTCTAGCAGCCTCAGCTTCTGTGTAGACAGACGAAGACAGGATCAATTTAGATTAGATTTCTGCCTCCGAAGCTTCTATTATGTACCACATAACCATCCTGTGGACGGTAGCACAGGAACAAATGGATAGAATAGCAGACAACCTATTCTCTCAATCTTGAAACTTAACCCCTGGACACACACATACACACAGCTACGCACATGAACTCAATCAGCAACATCATGTGGCCTAACTGAGGGTGTTTATTGATGGATTTAAGTTTCCAATCAATCGAAGTCGCCAACTTGTGCCATGGGCTACCTAGCTTGAGCTACCTATCGTGGCCCTTCTTATACCAAGCTATGAGCTATATACCTTCATAAGTTATGAGGTACTTATTCACGACTGAGTCACTGGAGACGCACAGGTTAAAAATAATTCGTTCATTTTAAATTTGTCGTAGATTTAGTGAACCGGGGTCTAGTTCATGGACCCATTATGTCCCTCTGCAATCTTTTAACTACCGCTCACAGGACTGGAATTAGGTAACTACCGGCAATAGGATTTGTGCTTTTGAACTACCAACTTGTAACTCTTGATTCGCTGGTACTCTCCCAGCCCGGGTCTTTTCCAGACGGTGACCCGACATTGGCTCCCTGTCTTGGGAGTGTCTGAGACCTATGTCTCACATGGGAGGAGGTACAAGTACCTCCTCATCTTCTGGGACCAACTGTCCCCAGGCGTAGCCCCATTCCCCGCCCTCACGTGGGCTCGTAGGGAGAAGATAGGCCTCTACCAACTAGCGTCTCAACTAGTGTGCCCCAACAAGGGTGCATAACAAAACTATTAAACTAAGCAATGTCCTGAAGTTTCTGAATGCGCTGATTTGGCTGTATGCTGAAGGATCCTAATGGAAATAAGTCACTTTGACCTTTTTTTTTTTTTGTTATCTTACGTAATTTACACATATGTTACTATGTAAGATAATTTATGTAACTGAATTTATGTGTACCTGTCCCTAAACTTACTAGTATTATAATGCTGATCAGTTACCTCAGTGTATTATTTTTAAATTTTCATACAAACTATTTCTTACCTTACAACGTTTTCGATAAACTTAAAAAAAAAAAAGCTGGTCGTCAAATGTGATGGAAAGTATCCGTAGATTCAAATGGCTTTTGTTGTTCTGAAGTCAAGACTTGGCTTTTATTGGGAACATTGTTCCGCGTTGTGAAGCGAGTTATTAAGTCACCGTTTCATAAAGCTCAACATTGATCGAAGATATGGAATAAATGGAATAAATTCCATGATGCATTCACAAGTCACAACATGGAATCTAAAACCTTAATTTCTTCAACATAAAATAGCACATTTGCACCCACCAAATTTCAGTATTTCACTAAGTAATGTACATCAACTTTTAAATTTCACAGCCAATCGGAAGAGGCATTCTCTAGTTATCTCATAGAGATCAATACCCCAGAATACACTAACAATTCAATTTCGATGTTGCTCAGAAAGTGCCTACGAGTCGACACCTAAACAGCCATAAATCTAGCCAAAAACTGTCTTAATAAGATACGACAAAGTTTAAGGAGCAGAAGATCAAAAGAACTTTGTAAACAGATAAAATAAAATATTCTTCAGTTATTCACCTGATTCCAACGATTCTAAGTTTATTAACTTATGTTAGGACACGAAGTATATTTGAAACTTTAAAGTATAAACTTACTGAGTACTTTTCTGTCCATAAGGTGAATTAGCCATTAAAAAATAAAGTCGTTCAAAAGAGGCATACTAAGGTTATTTCTCACAATAATAAATCATTGTTTTAAAAATAAAACTAGGAAATTGGCACATTTCAATAATAATCCCAATCATCTACAAAAAATATTACATCACTGAAAGTTTAAAGCTCATCTCAAGACTCATTCTGCAGGTACTACATAGAAACCAAATCCATGAATGGTTAATATAAAATTAACCAGAGGGCGCCTGCACATTCCAGTTGTTGCATGTATATTTCACTATTGACAATATACCAGAGATGAAAATATGAAGCCGCTCGGATGAGGCGTTCTCGAGTTATCAACGAAATCCATCGAGGAACACAAGAAATGAAACAACATCTTTGAAGCTTATTCTGGAAGATTTGACTTTTCTTTACAATCATCAGCAGTTCGAGATTTGGATCCGATATGATGAGGATGGTGAGGCTGAAGATAAGATCTACAATAGATTCACATAGTTACTTAAGTTTTATACTTGATGCATATTTTCTACTATTGTCTCAGCTTTTCAATTGTAGTTTAATGTTGGTATCTGCTACATCCTATCTTCTATGATTAACCCAGTTTAAACACTGTTTTTTTGTGCCCCTCTCTTACAAACTATTTCCTATAATTACTCCAGTTCCAGCGGTAGATATGTGCTTGAGTCTGCTATACAACCCATTGTTCTGTAATTAGTTCCCGGCGAAGTATGTGGGCGAGGGGCTCTTGAGCTGACGTATGACCACGAACCCTACATATTTTTTCCAAACATCGATAATGGTATTAAGTGGGCGATTAAGCAGCATCGCCACCATATAATGACAGTGGAACATGACATGCCGCCACCCTAAGACCTAATTCGCTAATCCTCTCTGGCTATTACATGTTTTTGCCCCGGGTCTACGCTCCTCGAAGTATATGCTATTTATACAAGTCGAGACAATAATGGGGATTAATGCCGCTATCAGGACCTGCCAAGTGTGAGCTCCATTCCACCTCTAATTGATAATAACACACAGAGGTCATTTTGATTGGTCAACCTGCCCATCTGAGAAGAAACATTGCAGAGTATTCTTATATTGTGACAACGTTTCGCTCCATGTAGAGCCTTATTATAACCTGATAATCTTTACACGCTGACCCGATAAATTCTTGCTCTGTAATGTGTCTTTTTGCTCACTGTTGTCGCCGCTATGACAATAGTGAAGTCCCGTCTTACTCTCTGACAG
Organism: Cherax quadricarinatus; assembly: GCF_038502225.1. Taxonomy (NCBI): domain Eukaryota; kingdom Metazoa; phylum Arthropoda; class Malacostraca; order Decapoda; family Parastacidae; genus Cherax; species Cherax quadricarinatus. The sequence continues at coordinate 1,972,860 of NC_091344.1, forward strand.
TCTTGATGCTAGTAAAGAGCTCATGATCTAAGGAACTGGAGCCAGCACTCCCTTAGGATAAGCCTGAATGGCCCTTCCACCCCGTCCCCTTTCCCAAGTCATCTATGTTCCTTACGAGTTTTGCGCTTCCTCGTAAATTTAATATTCACTGATCGTCTACTCGATCCTACCTTGATTCTCGCACTAACAGTTGCTTAAGTATGTGATGAAATATTTTTTCATTGAGTTTCGGTCTATGTGCAAATCGGTAAAGGTATTCCTTTATCCCATAAGCCTAACCCCCTCTACCTCAGTGTATGCAAAAGGAACAGTAGAGAGTTGGGCTGCATAAGTTTCTAATGCGGTAAAATACAGCGTTAAATATCTGTAGCGACTCAGGGAAACGTATTTACAAGTTATCTTATGAAAGAAAATATCAAATTTTGTAACAAAAATATCATGACAAATAAGCACCACGACAGCATGAAGCTGGTTTGAGCCTTTCACTAAGAAACACCAGGTTTAAAGATAAGGGTAAAGATTTTATTTCTTCGCAGTGTTTATAATGTATGAATATAATTTTGACTCAAGAAATCGTAATGACACGATTGCAAATAAACCATACCCCCGGCCGGGATTGAACCCGGCAGTGAAGGGACTTGAGCTAGAGTTCGTCACGGCCACGCTAGCTGGAGATTCGTCTGTAAAAACTTGCATTTGTGGTCACAGTGGTGCCTGTGCTAACCTTCCTATGGTGTAGAAATATACCTAGTTGGATGAATCTTATTGTGGCTAGCTGGTCTAGTGGCTAACGCGACGGGCTGGAGTTTTGAGACTCTATGACCGCGGGTTCAATCCCGGCCGGGGGTATGGAATATAATTTTGATTTGTTTAGTACAAAGACATTATCATGCTGGGGGATTTTGGGCAGACTAGACTTTGAAAGTTTAAAGTCACTTACAAGAAGCATTCTCTAGTTATTTAACAGAGGATATATATAAAAAAAAAAGATTTACAAGCAGTTTAAACTGATGCTACTCAGATGTTGAAGGTTTGAAGCCAATCGGGAGAGGCATTCACTAATTATTTCTTGTAAACCAGTATTTATGTTTTCTAAATTTAATAATAAAAAAAGTTAAATTGCTACATACACATCCTAAGTCAAATGAAAACTTTCTCAAAGACCTACCAAAATTATTATATGTAGCCCCATGTGACTTGGACTTGCCTTTCATGGGCCAGTAGGCCTGCTGCAGTGTTCCTTCTTTCTTATGTTCTTATGCTCTTAAAAAATCAAGACGAAGTATCGTGTAAGATAAATTAGACAGTGATAAAATTTTGAACCCGATCAGAAGATACATTCTTCACTTAACAGTATCTAACAATTCCAGGTTTATTAACTATGTTAGTAAACAATACATTAGAATTTACTAAACAAAAAACACAAGAAACATTCTTTCCACATGATGCATCAGCCACTTCAAAACAACATAATGTTTTAAGAAACACAATAAACTGGCACCTTCACACTCCAGTAGCAACAATAAACTAAGCCTGAAGCATATAAGAAGAGGTTTTAGATTTCGCACTGAAACCAAAATGAGCAGTGATCAATATAACTAAACAGAGAGAACCTGCACATGCCAATTCTTCCATGAACCTTCTCTAATTATAGTTCATGAGGACTGCAAATCAGAAGCCGTTCTGGTAGGGCTTTCTGAAGTTGTAAACGAAATATTTGGAGACAGAGAAGAACACTGTCGTTTACGTATATGTGTCGGCTTTGTGAAAACAGAGCATAAGTTTCATAATTAAGATTTCAATAAACTTGCACAATTGAAAAACGCCATAAAAACCAAAGTAGTCGGTATTTCTAAGCTTACTTCTCTTGGTTGTTTAGTTTCTCTTTAAGAAACTGGAATCTGCAGACAGACCAGCTGAGGAACTGAAGGAAAATGTTTCAGTTTCTTTCCTATTTTGCCCATTAGCAATTTACAATATCTCCTACTTGAAGATTTGAATCCGATCAGATGAATCATTTACCAATAATCACATACTAATATCTCAATTTTCACAATTTCTTCAATAAAACTGGCAAATATTGACTTACATTACACACGATCAATCCAAAAAAAATTCTAACATACACTAGCATATAAGATCTGATTCCGATCACATGAAGTATTTTCTAGTTATTGGACGGAAATAAATTTGATTAATAAAATTTGTAAGTAAAACTTACATTGCCAATATTCAAAACTAACCCACCATCACTGAAAGTTTGAAGCTGATTAAACTATTCTCCAGTTATTGGTCAGGATTCAACGACTGGAAGTTTAATAAATCTGTTAGGAAATTAATAAATCCTGTCTTGGTCACACTAACTGACCGGGAATAAAACGCGTTCGGATTCAGAATAATACTCGGAAAATGACATTATGTATGGCGCGTTTTTTTAATGTACATATTTTACTGCAGGACACTGCGTAATACTGGATATTATCCTATCTAACGTGTATCATCCATTAAATATTAAAGCCGTTTAGAAAAAGGCATATTAAGCTTACTTTAAGTAAAATAATACACCGTTTAAAAAAAAAATAAAACAGAGCCACTTAATATAATAATCATATTATAATATAGACCAGTGTTAAAAGTTTAAATGTAATCCTTCTCAAGTTATCGGGCGGAAACCAATTTCTGTAACGGTTTATGCAAGAATGACCAGAGGACTCCTGCATGTACTCGCCTAGTTGTGATCGCAGGGGTCGATTCATAGCTCGTGACCCCGCCTCTTCACTGGTCGCTACTGGGTCACTCTTCCTGCTCCATGACTTTTATCATACCTCTTCTTAAAGCTATGTATGGATCCTGCATCCACTACCTGCTGCTAGATGCATGAGCCTTTTCCTGAAAATTTGAAGCCGTCTAATGAGGCTTTCTGAAGTTATAAACGAGAATTTTGGAGGAAGAAAAAATACAAAGCAACAGCTTAAAGATTCCTATAACGAGAAACTTAGTTAATATTGCTATATCTTATTCATTGTCAGAAATATCGTCATATTGTTAAGTGTTTGAACGTTTTAGTCAGTTTTTCACATTTAACTTGTTTCTGTTACTATACAGTTAAACGCAGTGACGTGTATTATTAAGAAGCAACGAGGTAAGCATTGTTTAACCCATAAAATTTCTTCGTTTTTAAAACTGAAAAAAAAAAAATGAATCCAGTATACTGTGAGAAGCATTGTGATGTTAGAATTTCCCCCCTCAATAAATTTTGTCATCAAATTGAATTCCTTCTGCTAAAATCAATTTGAATTTCTTTTGCTCTGGACACGTGTGCAACTAATGCGACATTTTCATTAAAGCAACGTTTCGCTCTCCAGGAGCGAAACGTTGCTACAATGCTGAGTTGCACATGTGTTTACCTAACATACTATAGGTAATTCTACCATCATTACTACAACTATGAATATACGTAACTGGTATCTAAACTTTAAGGGGTTTGGCTGCCACAAATGTTGAAAAGACCAAAATTAACCAAAGAATAATATATCACATACTTTTAATTTAAGAAACTGAAAAATCTCCGATTTTTTCAAGCTAATAATATTCCCTATAATAAAATAAACGAAGTCTTCTCAGCCAATTCCGTATTTGAATTATTTACATAAAACACAGCAATAATGTCTTAAAGAGTGCGACTGCAAAACATCACAATAGATTTGAGGAAGAATTACTTGAGACAGGTCAGTGGACAGCACCAATATTGTCTTATTAATACTTGTTCTCCTTCCTGCTGTCTTATGAATAATCTAATGGATGGTAAGACAAGAAAACACAGCCATAGCCGTGGTTGCAAGCGCCACCACAACTACTACCATCACTAGCACCGTCGTCACCACCATTACAATTACGACCATCACCAGCACCGTCGTCACCACCACCATAACTACCATCACCGTCATCTCCACAACTATCACTACCACCGTCACCACAACTACTACTACCATCATCACAACTACTACAATCACCACCACAACTACTAACATCACCACCGCAAATACAACTGCTACCATCACCGCAACTACCATCACAACCACAACTACTACTATCACAACCACAATTACTACCATTAACACCACAACCACCACCTCTCTCATAATCAACCCAACTCCCGTATCAACCACCACAATCTCCCCTCATACAACTACCACCACCCCTACGATCATCAACCCGATCCCCACACCAACCACCACCATCACCCCTTTGATAGTCAACCATCACCACCATCGTCACCACAACTACTACCACCATCATCACAACTATTACCATCACTACTACAACTACCATCACAACTACAACCACTACTATCACAACCACAATTATTACCATTACCACTACAACCACCACCCCTCTGATAATCAACCAACTCCCACATCAATCACCACAATCACCTCCCCTCCCCGAACCACCACCACTCCACTGTCCTACCACACAAGTGATTGCTTCATGCAATGTGAGAACCAATATTATCGTGCAACATGTCATATAACTCTTCTCCACTTTCTTTAATAATGAAAAGCGAGCCAGAGTTACGTCTTACTACACACACTGCCATGTCAGGTGTCAGAGATATTTCCAAGCACTATTACCTGTCAGAAGTCAGAAATATTCAGTAAACATTCCATATCAAGTTTCCTTAATATTCCCAGGCACCATTCCACGTCACTCGTCAATATTATTCCCAGGCACCATTCCACGTCACTCGTCAATATTATTCCCAGGCACCATTCCACATCACTCGTCAATATTATTCCCAGGCACCATTCCACGTCACTCGTCAATATTATTCCCAGGCACCATTCCACGTCACTCGTCAATATTATTCTCAGGCACCACTCCAAGTCACTCGTCAATATTATTCCCAGGCACCATTCCACGTCACTCGACAGTAATATTCCCAGGCACCATTCCACGTCACTCGAAAGTAATATTCCCAGGCACCATTCCACGTCACTCGAAAGTAATATTCCCAGGCACCATTCCACGTCACTCGTCAATATTATTCCCCGGCACCATTCCACTTCACTCGAAAGTAATATTCCCAGGCACCATTCCACGTCACTCGAAAGTAATATTCCCAGGCACCATTCCAAGTCACTCGTCAATATTATTCCCCGGCACCATTCCACTTCACTCGACAGTATTATTCCCAGGCACCATTCCACGTCACTCGTCAGTATTATTATAATCATGGGGAAGCGCTAAATCCGTAGGATTATACAGCACCTGTGGGGGGGGGGATGGAAGGTATTCAGATTTAATTCAGTTAACTGGAGCACAGATCCAATTCCCTAGATCAAGAGCCCCTCACCAGCGTCAAGGAACCTCCCTTTAGGGGGCAGGGCGTTGAAGACAACAGATGATCGGTTACAAAGGTTGAAGCGACACTGTTGAGTTCACTTAAAGATGAGGTGTCGCCGGTGTCGAGTGACCCAGTTCGATCAACAAGGTTAATAAGAAAGCCCAGACAGGCTGTCACTCACGTGATAGACAGTAGTTATTTGAAAGAAATAGTGAGGGCTAAGGAAATTTACGTTAGAATTCGCAAGTCAGATCAGGTCCGGTTAAATTAACAAACAAGAAAAATCAGCACACATAATAAAAAACGAAACAAGAGTGGAATTTCATACTTACAGACTTGATGGGAGTAGAAAGTCAAGTGATGTGAACTCGCCAGGAGGGTCCCATGGGAACTCCCACCGGGTTGATAAGGGAGGGAGGGAGGGAGGGAGGGTTGTAGAGGTAACGATGCACACCCAATGAACTTTTCCCTCTCAGAGTGTAACAGTAGTAAGAGTTGTAACTATAGTAACAGTAGTAGCGATAGTAACAGTTGTAGCGATAGTAACAGTAGTAGCGATAGTAACAGTAGTGGCAATAGGAACAGTAGTAGCAATAGGAACAGTAGTAGCAATAGGACCAGTAGTAGCAATAGGAACAGTAGTAGCTATAGAAACAGTAGTAGCGAAAGAAAGAGTAGTAATGATAGTAACAGTAGTAGCTATATCAAAAGTAATAACTATAGAAACAGTAATAGCGGTAGCATCAGTAGTAACTATAGTAACAGCAGTAGTAACTATAGTAACAGTAGTAGTGACAGCAACAGTAGTAACTATAGTAACAGAAGTAGTGATGGAAGCAGTAGTATCGATAGTAACAGTAGTAGTAATAGCTAGTATTGAGAGTAACAGTAGTAGTGATAGCAACAGTAGTAGCGATAGCAACAGTAATAACTCTAGAAACAGCAGTAACGGTAGCAACAGGAATAACTATAGTAACAGCCGTAGTATAGTAACGGTTCAACGGTTCAAGTAGCTTCAGAAGTGACCCACCAAAGACTCGCCGGCCTCACAATATTCAGTACATATTCCCGTCGAAACACCGTCACAAATTGTCTGCGTGACCCTGCATGAGCCTACCTGAGGTACCCACCAGCACCCTCGCGTGCCACACTAAAGACATGCGTGCGCACACGCACCTGAGTTGTACTTGGTAAATGGGGTCAACAAACTGACTAGTGGATATGAAGATATGCATTGTAAAGCGAACCTTTATTCCGTCTGGCATGAAAGCCCAAAATGACATTCTGATTAGGTGGGAAGGGAAGGAAAGGTCCGTTGTGAGAGAAACGTCGTCTGAAACCTGAGTGATCTGCATTAAGTGACCCAAGCTTACCAAGCTGTGTCTGGGAGAGTTCGAGGTCTCAGCTCCTGTGGCTCCTCTGAGCATTTTACATTCATCTGTTTTCTTGCTCATATCCCCTGGAGGGAGGGGCCTTGCTTCCTTGGATCATTCATGAATGCCTCACATTTCCCTGGAGATATGTGACCCCTGTAGATTTAACACTTTCTCCCTTGATTAAAATGAATAAAAAATCTCTCGATTGTCAATCTCTCGTTACTTCTCTTGAGTACCTTGTGTGTCATGACCATCTCTCCTTATTCTTTGTTCTTCCAATGTAGCTCATGTCTTTTAGCACCTTGACCAGACTAGTGGCAAATTTCTAAGCTTTATAGAGCTTCATGTGCTTGACACGGTGCATCCTTCAAGCAGGTGTAGGATGCATGAGGCTTAATTCGTTTCAGTGAAGATAACTGTAATTCCTAATAGCTTTGCGTTAGGCGCTGTTTATGTACACTTTTGGAGACCCCTTGATCTCTTGTTTCTTTAGATTCATGGAGTTTCTTCCCTTCCAGGAGATAAGTTGTATTTCGATAATATCCACTGACCTCATACCTTTCTAATCACTTTAAATGATGGGTATGTATATTAGGGATACTAACTCGTAGTATTGGTTCTTTCTGTCATCTTTTTCATAGATTGGTATGACATAGGGGGGATGGGGTTTTGAGAAGTCTTGCTCTCCTGTCCATTGTAACTTACTGTTTATTCTTGAAGATGGTTTGCTCAGTACATTTGCTCTGTGTTTTGGTATCCAAAGCTCCACTCCTAGTTCTGCACATACCTCCGATTTCTTGACTGTTCTCAGAACAATTTTTAAAGAAGCCTTGACTCAGTCTTTGCTTGTTTTATACTAGTTATCTTACCGCTTCTCTGCAGGTGTTCAAAATCAAATGTATTTGTTCTATGATTCCTTAGTTGAGCTCATTTCTCATTTGTCTCTCTTTGCTAGGCTGGATCTCTCAGTTGCTTCCAAGCATTTTTAGATAAAATACTCCATTACGGTTTCAGTAGATCAGTGTCAATGACTTCCCCCAAATTCACCATTAGTGTATTTCTATTTTCCGTCCGTCTCATTTTTCTAGTCCCATCTCTAAATTGTCAGAAATCAAATGGGACTATAGAGAAGGAGAGACATCTACACATTTTTCTCCCGATGATATCACCATACTATTTATAACATTAACAGTATGAAATCCACTATATAGACTATATTCACTGAACACAAAAGATCGGTGAGGTATTCTCACATCATCATTAAGGAAAACTGCGATGATCTGAATCTAGTTGGTAGGTTGTGACCAGTCTGTCCTGTGCAGATAGCACAGTCTATATAGTGGATTTCATTTCCATTCTGCCTTACCAGGATCATCGTCCTCTGATCCCCTGAGCCTTCGACTTCCTCTATGAGCCCCCATTTTTTTAATGGGTTACGTTTTTGTAGTGCGTGTGTGTGCTGTGTGTGTGTGTGTGTGTGTACTCACCTAGTTGTACTCACCTAGTTGAGGTTGCGGGGGTCGAGTCCGAGCTCCTGGCCCCGCCTCTTCACTGATCGCTACTAGGTCACTCTCCCTGAGCCGTGAGCTTTATCATACCTCTGCTTAAAGCTATGTATGGATCCTGCCTCCACTACATCGCTTCCCAAACTATTCCACTTACTGACTACTCTGTGGCTGAAGAAATACTTCCTAACATCCCTGTGATTCATCTGTGTCTTCAGCTTCCAACTGTGTCCCCTTGTTACTGTGTCCAATCTCTGGAACATCCTGTCTTTGTCCACCTTGTCAATTTCTCTCAGTATTTTGTATGTCGTTATCATGTCCCCCCTATCTCTCCTGTCCTCCAGTGTCGTCAGGTTGATTTCCCTTAACCTCTCCTCGTAGGACATACCTCTTAGCTCTGGGACTATTCTTGTTGCAAACCTTTGCACTTTCTCTAGTTTCTTCACGTGCTTGGCTAGGTGTTGGTTCCAAACTGGTGCCGCATACTCCAATATGGGCCTAACGTACACGGTGTACAGGGTCCTGAATGATTCCTTATTAAGATGTCGGAATGCTCTGTGTGTATGTGTGTGTGTGTGTGTGTGTGTGTGTGTGTGTGTGTGTGTGTGGTGTGTGTGTGTGTGTGTGTGTGTGTGTGTGTGTGTGTGTGTGTGTGCTGTGTGTGTGTGTGTGTGTGTGTGTGTGTGTGCTGTGTGTGTGTGTGTGTGTGTGCGTGAACGTGTGAATATGTGTGTACTCACCTATTTGTGGCTGCAGGGGTCAAGTCATTGCTCCTGGCCCTGCCTCTTCACTGATTGCAACTATGTCCTCTGTCTCCCTGCTCCATGAGCTTTAACAAACCTCATCTACGTCACTTTCTAGGCTATTCCACTGCCTGACAACTCTATGACTGAAGAAATACTTCCTAACATCCCTTTGACTCATAGGAGTCTTTAACTTCCAACTGTGACCCCTTGTTTCTGTGTCCCATCTCTGAAACATCCTGTCTTTGTCTACGTAGTCTCTTCCGCGCAGTATTTTATATGTCGTTATCATGTCTT